>NC_091963.1:8904423-9204423 GCF_031021105.1 Erythrolamprus reginae
TAAAACTACATCTGATTTTACTTTGGCCATCTCGAGCGTGCAAATTCATTGGAGGAGCCAATGATGCTAGGAATGGTTAGCGGGACAAGAAGAAGGGACAAGCAAAGAAGTTGCTGGCTTGATAACCCCAAACGTTGAATCAAAGCAATTGAAAGAAGCTGTGCTTGACAAGGTAGCAAGGAGAAGGATGGAGACTACCAGCTGTCAGCAAGGAATATAAACCCTTCCATTCCCCACTGTTCTGCCAGAGCTGAAGAAGCTTTTTGGATGAGAAGCGAAATGTCTTCAAAAAAACCAAAAAAACAATTGCCTCCTGAAAAAGCACCTTTGGGATTTGCCTATAAAGTCACCAAGAGTCAAACACAACTGAACGGTAAAACAACAGCAAAAGAGGGATGGAAGAACTTGAGTTTTTTTCAACTGCTTCTAGCCGCCCCGAGTCTTCGGAGAGGGGCGGCATACAAATCTAAGTAATAAATAAATAAATAAATAAGAAGATGTGAGAATTGAGAAGGACAAAATATTTTGCTCAACAACAACAAAAGATGGATGAAGAACTTGGGTTTTTTTCACCTGGTCCTAGCATAGGAGGTGCGAGAACTAGAAGGACAAAATATTTTGCTCAACAACAACAAAAGATGGATGAAGAACTTGGGTTTATTTTACTTGGTCCTAGCATAGGAGGTGCGAGAACTGAGGACAAAATATTTTGCTCAACAACAACGAAAGATGGATGAAGAACTTGGGGGGTTTTCACCTGGTCCTAGCATAGGAGGTGCGAGAACTAGAAGGACAAAATATTTTGCTCAACAACAACGAAAGATGGATGAAGAACTTGGGGGGTTTTCACCTGGTCCTAGCATAGGAGGTGCGAGAACTAGAAGGACAAAATATTTTGCTCAACAACAACGAAAGATGGATGAAGAACTTGGGGGGTTTTCACCTGGTCCTAGCATAGGAGGTGCGAGAACTAGAAGGACAAAATATTTTGCTCAACAACAACGAAAGATGGATGAAGAACTTGGGGGGTTTTCACCTGGTCCTAGCATAGGAGGTGCGAGAACTAGAAGGACAAAATATTTTGCTCAACAACAACGAAAGATGGATGAAGAACTTGGGGGGTTTTCACCTGGTCCTAGCATAGGAGGTGCGAGAACTAGAAGGACAAAATATTTTGCTCAACAACAACGAAAGATGGATGAAGAACTTGGGGGGTTTTCACCTGGTCCCAGCATAGGAGGTGCGAGAACTAGAAGGACAAAATATTTTGCTCAACAACAACGAAAGATGGATGAAGAACTTGGGGGTTTTTCACCTGGTCCTAGCATAGGAGGTGTGAGAACTAGAAGGACAAAATATTTTGCTCAGACAGAGAAAAGTTGTTCTCAAGTACTGTGTGTTACTTAAAACGGACAATGCCAAAGAGTTGTAGGTGTTCTTGTCAACACTGCACTTCTTGGATGTAAGGACCACTTATTCTGTGCTCACTTACGGTAGTTCTTACGGTGTAGCTATCAATCAATAATGTGATGATGGTTTTGTCTATCTTATCAGAGAGTCAGGCAAAAGCCTCAAGAGAACTCAGATGGATTCTAGGCTTAAGGGAGGGCTTTCTATACTGCTCAAAAAAAAATAAAGGGAACACTCAAATAACACATCCTAGAGCTGAATGAATGAAATATTCTCATTGAATACTTTGTTCTGTACAAAGGTGAATGTGCACAACAGCATGGGAAATGGATTGTCAATCGGTGTTGCTTCCTAAGTGGACAGTTTGATTTCACAGATGTTTGATTTACTTGGAGTTGTATTGGGTTGTTTAAGTGTTCCCTTTATTTTTTTTGAGCAGTGTATTTTTGGTATAGCGCTGGTAGGAAAAGCAAGTAGAATGCTTGGCTGCATAGCTAGAGGTGTAACAAGCAGGAAGAGGGAGATTGTGGTCCCGCTGTATAGAGCGCTGGTGAGACCACATTTGGAATACTGTGTTCAGTTCTGGAGACCTCACCTACAAAAAGATATTGATAAAATTGAACGGGTCCAAAGACGGGCTACAAGAATGGTGGAACGTCTTAAGCATAAAATGTATCAGGAAAGACTTCATAAACTCAATCTATATAGTCTGGAGGACAGAAGGAAAAGGGGGGACATGATCGAAACATTTAAATATCTTAAAGAGTTAAATAAGGTTCAGGAGGGAAGTGTTTTCAATAGGAGAGTGAACACAAGAACAAGGGGGATTGTTAGTTAGTTAGCTGAGGTTAGTTGGGGAAAAGATTAGAAGTAAGGTGAGAAAGTATTATTTTACTGAAAGACTGGTAGATGCTTGGAACAAACTTCCAGCAGACTTGGTTGGTAAATCCGCAGTAACTGAATTTAAACATGCCTGGGATGAACATATATCCATCCTAAGATAAAATACAGGAAATAGTATAAGGGCAGACTAGATGGACCATGAGGTCTTTTTCTGCTGTCAATCTTCTATGTTTCTATGTCCCCATTAGAGTATATTGGCCATTAGCTAAGAGGAAGTTACTGGCCCAAAGACGTTCAGCTGGCTTCATAAATTAATTTAATTTAATTTAATTGACTTCTATGCCACCCAATCCCATGGGATTCAGGGAGGCTTGCAACAATAAATAATACAATACAATGGTAAAAAAATTAAATACTAAAAAGCAGTAAAACCCCATTATAGCCACTGTCCAATCAAACAAACATACATACCAAATCAATCACAATTTGGCTGTGACAAGATTAGAATTAGAGAAGACTAGACCCTTTAAGGTATGGGTCTAGGTCAGTGATGGCGAACCTATGACACGGATGCCACAGGTGGCACGCGGAGCCATATCTGCTGGCACATGAACCATTGCCCTAGCTCAGCTCCAACGTGCATGTGTGCAGGCCAGATGATTTTTGGCTTGCACACAGGCTCTGGGAGGGCGTTTTTGGCTTCCAGAGAGCATCCAGGAGGAAGGGGGAGGGCATTTTACCCTCCTCTGGCTCCATGGAAGTCTTTGGAGCCTGGGGAGGGCCAAACACAAGCCTACTGGGCCCACCAGAAATCGGGAAACAGGCCATTTCCAATCTCCAGAGGACCTCTGGGGGGGAGCTCTTTTCGCCCTCCCCAGGCATTGAATTATGGGTGTGGGAACTCATGCATGTGCGATAGTGCACACCCATACTGTTTTGGCACCTGAAGGAAAAAAAGGTTCGCCACCACTGGTCTAGGTTATAAGGGAAACTCTCTCGCCCATGCCACTTGCACCAATAATAATAATAATAATAATAATAATAATAATAATAACAACAACAACAACAACAATAATAATAATTTATTGGATTTGTATGCCTCCGTAGACTCGGGGCGGCTAACAACAATAATAAACACAACATGTACAATCCAATAATAAAAAAACAACTAAAAACCCCTATTATAAAACCAAACATACACACAAATATACCATGCATAAGTTGCAATGGCCTAGGGGGAAGAGCTATCTCAACTCCCCCATGCCTAGCAGTATAAATGAGTCTTGAGTAGTTTACGAAAGACAGGGAGGGTGGAGGCAGTTCTAATCTCCGGGGGGAGTTGGTTCCAGAGGGCCGGGGCCGCCACAGAGAAGGCTCTTCCCCTGGGGCCCGCCAAACGACATTGGCGGTTCCGGAGGTAATCTGGTCCATTGCCAAGAGAAAGGGTGTGATACATATCCTGTCAATCAAGGAATTCCTGCTGGTGGGATCCAGAAGAGTCTTTTATGCCATGTTGTCTACTCTGTGGAACAGAGTTACACACATACACGTGTGTGTGAAATAACCTCCTACCCTCTCTGCCTTCCGAGAGAACCTACTCTATCCTGGCTCTGCCAACCGGCCTGCGTGTGATTCTGGAGCGAGTGAATGGATTGAAGCAAGGACCAACCTCCAAGCCCAAGTGCATTCTGCTCCATTCCTTGTCATCTTTGCTAATTTAAATCTTTTTAAAAATTGTTTTAATACTTTATCTAGTTGCTTTTATTTGGTGGCAAGCCGTTGAGTCACCTTTTGGCGTGATTCTGCCCATAAATCCAGCAGCTTCCCCATTACACCATTACTGAAGATTTTTAAGAAGAGGTTGGGCAGCCAATTTGTCAGGGACTGTATAGGGTTGGACTAGAAGACCTCTAAGATCGCTTCTGACTCTGTAATTCTTTAATTCTTAGTAACCGGATCAAGATCACCCAACTGGTTCTATGCCTAAAGAAAAAAAATAGAACCTGGATCTTCTACTTCTGTTCCAGCATCTTTGGAGACTTTGTGGCAGTCTCTCAGATATTGGAATGCAATGCTATAAATATGGAGTGCGTATTTAGGCATGGGCAACATAAATATGTAAATACAATCCCAGAATTCCAGCCAGCTTAGACCAAAGTTTTTCTAACTTTGGCATATTTAAGGGTTGTGGATTTAAACTCTCAGAATTCCCCAGCCAGCATTCTGGATTAACTTTTCTTATAAGTTTCAGATGGTTTGTTAAAAAAGAAAGGAGGGGGGAATAAATTATTCCAAGAAGCTGTCGAAATAATAGTTCTGAGAACTAGCATCGTTCTCTAGCATCACCCGGGAGTTAGTCAGCAGAAAATGGGGCTAATTACTCCCGACGGATGTCATCTTAAGTGCAATGTCATGCTGACCCAAAGTTAAGGAAAACAACAGAGATTTATTCCAGAGGCAAGTCATTCATCAAGACTGTTTATGTTTCCAAAATAGCATCTAAATCCATAAACAAGGAATATGTAGCTAGGAAAACATTGTGTTCCTTGTCAAGCTGAATATGGGTTGCCAAGATTAAGAAACCTTTGAGCTCAATCTTTCAACTGAGAATTCTGGGACTTGCAACCCCGACACATCTGGAAAATGCCTGTAAAACACGTTTCCCAGATGTGTTGGAGATTGCAAGTGCCAGGGTTTTCTTTATCCAAAGAAGACCAATCTAGACCAAACCAGTCACCGAATTTTTCGGAGTATAAGACGCACTTTTTTCCTCCCTAAAAGAGACTGTTAATTGGGGTGCGTCTTATACTCTGAATGTAGGGGGTTTTCCCCCAGCCCTAAGTAGCTGCTAATGTTCTTCCCAGCTCTTACCTTGCAGGCTCTTTCATTGTTTCTCTCTAAGAAGAATGTTTTCCAAGCCCTAAGTCTTTGCAGGGTTTTTTTTTTCATTACTCTAACTTGTTCTGAATAAGTTTCTTTCCAGCCCTAATCAGGTGCTAACAATGTTTCCAGCTCTTACTGGCCTGCAAGCTCTTTCATTGTTTCTCTCTACGAAGAATGTTTTCCAAGCCCTAAGTCTTTGCAGGGTTTTTCTTCAATGCTCTAACTTGCTCTGAATAAGTTTCTTTCCAGCCCTAATCAGGTGCTAACAATGTTCCCAGCTCTTAACGGCTTGCAAGCTCTTTCATTGTTACTCTCTGCAAAGAATGTTTTCCAAGCCTTAAGCCTTTGCAGGGTTTTCCCCCCATTGGTCTAACTTGCTCAGAATTTTTCTTTCCAGCCCTAACCAGGTGCTAACAATGTTCCCAGCTCTTAACGGCTTTCAAGCTCTTTCATTGTTACTCTCTGCAAAGAATGTTTTCCAAGCCCTAAGTCTTTGCAGGTTTTTTTTTTCATTGCTCTAACTTGTTCTGAATAAGTTTCTTTCCAGGCCTAGTCAGGTGCTAACGATGTTCCCAGTTCTTACCGGCTTGCAGGCTCTTTCATTGTTACTCTCTCCGAATAAGGTTTTTTTTAAAGCCCTAACCAGGGGATAAAATAATGTGCTGAAGCTAACCAGACTGAGGATGCTAGCTAGACTAAGGATGCTAGCAGATTCTTTTCCCTATTTTCCTCCCCCAAAACTAAGGTGCGTCTTACACTCTGAAAAATAAGGTGTGCTAGAAGAAAGGCAAAAGGAAGGAAAACGTACCCAAATTCTGGCAGATCTTTGTCAAAATTAATAACGTCCTCGTAGATGACTCTCAACCTTTCATCAACCGCAATTACTTTCAGCTGGAAAAAAAGAACATGTTATTAATTCTGATTCTGAAAGAAGCAATCATTTCTACATGATCTAAAAAGCGATAGTTTGTGCTGGCATTCCCCTACCATCAGAAAGCATGGATCGTTGATTAATGTTGTATTTCTCTGGTGCAAATTAAAGCCTCACTAAAAAAGGGATTGAATCCTCTTGATTAGCTTAGAAAAATACATCACCATTTCCTATTAAGTGCACCCAGGCCTGATATCTGCATGATCAAACTCTTCTTTTATTGTTGCTTTTCACAAAAACCATTTTTATATTTTTTTAAAAAAAAACTTCATTAAATATTTACAAATAAAAAAACCAGAAACATAAAAGAAAAAAAACCCATACAAGACAAACAAAAGCATACAAATATACAGAATAGGCATTGTTTTTTATATCAGAACTTAAAGCATTTAACGATTAACATATACGTCAGCTATGCAGCTGATCATTGTTCCCTACAGCCTAATTTTTTAAAAAAACATTAATTTGTGGTAGACAGCTACCTATTTTTATTTCTGTTCATTCCAAGAGAGGATGACAGCCTTGGTACCACTGAAGTGGATTTTGGGTTGGGTTTTATGTGAAAATAATTCAGTACTTTATTTTACCTCTCCTTATATTTACATGCAGGTTCTTGATTTACAACCACAATGGATTCTGGAATTTCAATTTTTGCGGTCGTAAGTTGAAGCATACGATCAGACTCAACCTTACAAACTGCCTTTCAACAGTTTTAAAGTGAGTTGTTATGGCCATAAAGCACGTCACATGTTCTTTAAGCCAGGGGTCACCAACCTCTCGGACCTCAGGGGCCCCTAAATTCATAATTTTAAATCCTGTGGACCACTAATATGAACATTTTAAAAAGATAAATAGTATTTAGTGCAGAGGTCTTCAAACATGGCCGAAGGGACCCGCCCCTTCACCAGCGGGTTGACCTCAGAAAGGCACAGTGTGCTGTAATTGCCGCGACAAAAAGAAGCAATGGAGAAAGTGTTTCTCTGGGTGAGATGACCCCGATCGAACCGGGATCGCTCCTTTTATTATGTTTTACTTTTCAAGGCATGTGATACAATATAACCAATCCGCGAACGCCACATTCAATAAGCCGCCTCCCAACTGCCGCCCAATCATGCGCTGTACGAGGCAACCTCCTCGTGACTTCCCTTTAGATGATTATATGGAAGCTCTGTCACAGCGCTTGCCTTAGACCAGTGTTTCCCATCCTTGGCCACTTGAAGGTATCTGGACTTCAATTCCCAGAATTCCCCAGCCAGCATTCGCTGGCTGGGGAATTCTGGGAGTTGAAGTCCAAATATCTTCAAGTGGCCAAGGTTGGGAAACACTGCCTTAGATTGTGTGTTTACTGGTGATTGGCTGGGGAATGAGAGTAAGACATACATTTCCTTATATGATGTTACTGTGTTTCCCCGAAAATAAGACACTGTCTTATATTAATTTTTGCTCCAAAGGTTGTGCTACGTCTTATTTTCGGGGGGTGCCTTATATTCCTCAAATAAGACAAATTCACAGGCAGAAAAGCTGACACCCCCAAAGAAAGTGTACTGTACGGTACACTGATTACGATACGGTACCTGTCAGTATGGCACCCACACACACAAACGACGGCACTTATATGGTACAACAGTATACTCCCGCTATTGCAGCTTCCGGCCACCAGAGGAACTACAGTCTATGCACTGTAGTGGAGACTGTAATGGCGGTGAGACAGCAGCAGACTGTGTCTGCTGTACTGGACGGTACAAAGCGATGGAAGGGGCCAGCAGGGGACGCCACATTATTACGGTACCGCTATGAACAGCTTTGAATGGTACCGTATGTTTCTCCACCGTACCGCATGTAAACTTGACTACGCCTTATTTTCGGGGGGTGCCTTATATTAGCAAATTCTGCAAAACCTCTCACATGCCTTACTTTCAGGGTACGTCTTATTTTCGGGGAAACAGGGTAATTCTACGTTAAGTCTTCATGCTTTTATATCAAGTTATTTGTTTGCCATGTGATCATGGACTCTGTTGCTTGCCACTCGCCTGGACTCGCTGCCTTTCTTTAGAGGAGGAATAAAGGTTCTATGCAGCACCTACTAGGCTACAACACCACCCTCCGGTAATGTCCTATCCTGGCGTTCTGTACCTAAGAGCCTATAATTACAACACATGGCAACTTTACGACTTGTGGACCTCCTATTCTGGGAGTTAAAGCCCACAAGTCTTAAAGATGCCAAGTTTGGGGACCCCTAATTTAGTGCAATATAAAAATGCAAATAATTTTTCTGCAGACTTCCATACTTTTCTTGCGGTTCACCAGTGGCCCACAAACCACCTGTTGGGGGTCACTGCTTTAAGCGAATCAAGCATTAAGCACAAGAAACCGGGACCCAAAATAAATACAAACTGGTGCTAGATAAGAATCAACGGACTTCAAGGGAAAACTTGAGCGGGGAAGGCTGGACGGTCTCTTTTGGGGTTGTGAAGATGTGTTTGACCCAACCTCGGCCTTAGCCTGGCTATCTTGTACATTGTGTAAATTGTTTAGCAAATACATTCTTCTGAATGAGCCATTTTTATTTATTTACTTATCTATTTATTTGATTTTTATGCCGCCCTTCTCCTTAGACTCAGGGCGGCTTACAATGTATCAGCAATAGCCCTTTTTAACACAGCCAGCCTATTGTCCCCACATAATCCGGGTTCTCATTTTACCCACCTCGGAAGGAAGGAAGGCTGAATCAACCTTGAGCCGGTGGTGAGATTTGAACCGCTGACCTACAGATCTACAGTCAGCTTCAGTGGCCTGCAGTACAGCACTCTACCTGCTGCGCCACCCCGGCTCATCAAAGTTTTGCTAGAAACCATCCCTGCAGACCCACAATGTCTGCAATTCAGACCCATGGCAATTCAGGTTGCATTTACAACAGGTTGTAACACACCATGACCATCCTGTGATCATGATTTGCAACCTTCTGACAAACACCCCCCCCACACACACACACACACATCCATTGGAGAAGCTGGATTTGTTTAACAAGTGTATGGTTTGCTTAAACAATTGTAGTGATTCGTTTTCCAACCATGGTAAGTATCGTTGTAAAATTGGAACCGATGGTGACTCCATTTATAACTGCACTGACCCAGGCCCAAAATTCTAGCCCTAATGGTCACATAAATTAAGGACTAATTGTAGAG
Source organism: Erythrolamprus reginae (assembly GCF_031021105.1). Lineage (NCBI taxonomy): Eukaryota > Metazoa > Chordata > Lepidosauria > Squamata > Dipsadidae > Erythrolamprus > Erythrolamprus reginae. The sequence goes on from NC_091963.1 coordinate 8,913,676, forward strand.
AAACTGAGTCTGCAAAGGAAGAAATATTGACCTCATGGAAAGTCTTTGACACAGTGATATCCACCTATACACATGTACAAAAAGTCCACAAGGCCCCAAATCTTGGGCTGATAAGAAAAACACAATCCTACAAAGAGGCAACTCGAACACCAAAATCTTATACCTAATCGATGTCCTAGAGAAGTGGTGTCAAACCTATGGCATGGGTGCAACAGGTGGCACTAGGAGCCATATCTGCTGGCACGCGAGCCATTGCCCTAGCTCAGCTCCAATGTGCATGTGTGTGCCATCCAGCTGATTTTTGGCTCACAGAGGCTCTGGAAGGGTGTTTTTGGCTTCCAGAGAGCCTCCAGTGGGGTGGGGGGAAGGCGTTTTTACCCTCTCCCGGCTCCACGAAAGCCTTTAGAGGGAAGAACATGAGCCTACTGGGCCCACCAGAAGTTGGGAAACAGGCCGTTTCTAGCCTCCAGAGGGCCTCCGGAGGGCTGGGGAAGCCCTCTCCAGGCATTGAATTATGGGTGTGGGCACTCGCGCATGTGCAAATAGCGTTTGTGCACCCTCTTTCAGCACCCAAGGGAAAAAAGGTTCGCCATCACTGCCTTATGGTCTCCATGTATCACCTATCCAAGTTTTAATCAGATCTAAACCTGCTTAGCCTTTTAAAGATCAGCCCAAGAATTAAAACTTGCTGCATGTAGTAAACATGGTCAGTTCTTACCCATGGATTTAACATTTTCCCATATTCTAAATTACAATTCCAGACAGCTCCTACATATGGCCAAGCCTTCATGATGTGAAACTGAGTTAGCTGCTTTGAAGAAATATTATTAATCCTTGTAGCCTTTGCCATCTGGGTATTCTCTTTGAATAAAATAATTGTAGGCTATTTTCACAGGATAGTTTTTAAAGCACGGGATACACAGAGAGAAGGAGGTTTACATAGCCTGTCCTTCAAAGATACAGACTCTATGGTGCAAGAAGAATTTATAAGGTGACATGTACTTTCTCTCTAATTTTTGTTTGTTTTGGTCTAACGGATATTGAACTATTAAGAAATCTACAGCAGTTAACTGCTTAGTTAACCTTTGGTTCCTCGTGTGGGTATGTAGCAGCTCAGCGAGTTCAGCTTGAGTTTACTTTTAAATAGAGTTGTAAACTTCAAGTCTTAAAATGGCTCATACCAACACTTTGCAGTCTTTTATTTATTTATTTTATTTATTTATTTATTAGATTTGTATGCCGCCCCTCTCCGTAGATTCAGGATCTTTACTATGGGATCAAAATTGTTTTAAAAGTATCTTTATCCTTTCTGAACAGAGTTCTCTAAAATGCAGATGTCAAGGCAAATGGCTCCATGCCTTAAGAAACTTTCCAAGCATTGCCCAATGATGCTCCTTTTAGAATACGTACTCATTTAATCCACGGAGGAAAAAAATCTCCAGTCAATACAAGAAATATGCCTTTCTAGATATAGATACAGTAGCAGAATTGGCAGCAACACCTTTTGAAAGTTTGGTTGTGGCCTAACCTGTCAAAAATAATAGTGGAATTCCTCCTTTATTTAATTATACATATAATTACTGCAGTTAGGATTGTATATGCACAATGTTGGAAATTAAGTAGGATACCAACGGAAAGGGACGTTTTAAGAAAAGTTATGGATTGTGCAGAGATGAGTAGATTGACTTTGAAATTTAAAGATAAAGAAGACTCTGATTATTATAAAATTTGGGGGAAGTTCTATGATTGGATAGAAAATTAAGAGATACATTATGTATGTACAGTATTAGTAACTGGTTAATTTTGGAAAAATAGAAACAAGTGAATTTGATTCAAGCTTTGCAAGCCAGCACTATATAATGATATCACACAAAATTTACTTATTGTTTAGATTTAAACATATAGAACTTTATTTTATGATGTAGGTTACATATTATGAATAGTTTCTTTTACTAAAGATACATATATAGAGAGAGAATTTTTAATCAACTATATGATATAAGATTAAATTTAGATAAAAGAGATTTTATTATTCTTTACATTGTTTTAAACTTTAGTAGTAAGACGGTGAGGGAAAAATTTTAATTTAGAATTTTAAGAATTGCTAATAATGTATAAAATTAACAGAAAATTTTATGCGGGAAGAGAGATAAGACCCTCCATGGAGCGAGTGATGAGAAAAGAAAAGTTTATATATGACTGATTTTAAGCATTGTTGTTGTGTTTATAACCATATATTGCTTTATGTCATGGTGAGAAAAATAAAAAAAATTATACCGATAAAAAAATAATAGTGGAATTCTAGGTCAGTTTCTTTCAAACTTAGCAATTTTAACATGTGAGGACCATCAACTCCCAGAATTCCACAGCCAACATCTTAAAATTGCCAGGTTAAAATACAGTGGTGTTGCTGTATAAATGGAAACTGTGCAAAGAGATTTGGATTTGAATCTGTAAAAAGGGATTCTTACTTGAATCTCACCTCATAATAAAGACTTATGATTGCAGGGTGAAACTAGAACGCAAGTCTAAGGGAAAACACCAACAAACTTTCTTCCATTATATTTTCATTCTAAACCAAATTAATCATATATGCCAAGTGTCTATCATATCTGGATTTTTAACTGAAGGACCTGGAGAAAATCTAAGTTTCTCATCAAAGCCTACAGAGTGGGAAGCTTGGAATAAGGACCTCAGTGCAATGAACTTCTGCAAAGAGTGTTTGGAGGAACAGTGTCATCTACTCCAAGCTACCCAAGGATACCACACACCAGGGGTAGGCAAAGTTGGCTCTTCTATGACTTGTGGACTTCAACTCCCAGAATTCCTGAGCCAATCAAGCTAGCTTAGGAATTCTGGGAGTTGAAGTCCACATGTCATAGAAGAGCCAACTTCCCCTACCCCTGCTCCACACCATTCCTTTGAGAAAGGAAAAAAAGGGAGAGGAAAGATTATTTAATTAATATTTATTATTTCAATTAATATATAAATGATGATGTTTTATTTATTTCTTTTAAAATTAAATTTATCCCGGCCTTTTAAATTTTATACACAATACTATTTATAGAGCTAGAATGACAGATTTTGAGTCTTACCATGGCAAAAAGTACATTTTCTACCCAAACTAAAACGATGATTTCCAGTTTGTTTGTTTGTTTGTTTGTTTGTTTGTTTGTTTGTTTCTTTGTTCCCCCCCCCCATGTTTATTTTTTAAACCAGCCTTCCCAAGTAAATACTCTCTGGGGCGCCAGGCTACAACTTTCATCCCGTGTGCCGGGGATGATGGGACCTGCACTCCGAGGCGCTTGTAGGAGCCGCGGTTTAGTCTCCCTGCCCCGCGCGCGCTTGGCGCCGCTGGAGAGAAGAGGAGGCTGAACCCGAGCGGCTGCTAACCGGACCAAGCGGCTCTTTCCAGGCCGCCCAGCTGCTGCCGTAACGGACGCCTCCGCCTCCTGCTCGGTACCTGCTGAGTGCTGAAGTCCCACCCCAAGAAGCAGAGCCCGGGAGACGAGGCCATGACGACTCCGCTTCCTCCTCTGGGCGAGCGCGGTGGGAGGCGCCGCCGCGGGCGACGTGGAAGCAGCTCCGGACGGTGACGACGCCTCCTTTGCAGCGCCAAGCGCCTTGCGCCCTGCTGGCTGCTTTCTCCGGAGCAGTGGTGTAGGATCCGGGCCGCCCACCCCTCCCGGCTGGCCCGCCCACACATCCGTCCGGAGTATGCAGGGCTTTCCCATGTTCACACCTCCACCACTAGGAGACCGGACCAGTAGTCCGTGAAAGAGCGCAAAGGGGAACCGGCGCGCATAGCCTCTCCGTGGAGGATCTGTTTGGAGCGATGCTAGAATTGATTGATTGATTGATTGATTGATTGATTGATTGATTGATTATTATTATAATAATAATAATAATAATAATTTATTAGATTTGTATGCCGCCCCTCTCCGAAGACTCAGAGCAGCTCACAACAGTAGTACAAAATACAAATCCAATGTTAAAAGCAAAAACAGTTCTAAAACCCTTAATTAAAAACAATCATACAACCCAAAGAACCATACATAAAACAGAGCAGCGGAGGGGAATCAATTTTATTTATTTATTTTTTATTTATTTATTTATTATGTCCAATACATAATACACATTGAAGAGAATAGAGATGTAATAATATAAATAAAGAAAAGAATAGAAAAAAGATATAAAGATATAGGTGAACATATTTGAAAGGAAGAAAAGATAAAGGAGATAAGGAGAGACAATTGGACAGGGGACGGAAGGCACACTGGTGCACTTATGCACGCCCCTTACTGACCTCTAAGGAACCTGGAGAGGTCAATCGTGGATAGTCTAAGGGAGAAATGTTGGGGGTTAGGAGTTGACACAGGTAATGAGTTCCACGCTTCGACAACTCGGTTGCTGAAGTCATATTTTTTACAGTCAAGTTTGGAGCGGTTAATATTAAGTTTGTATCTGTTGCATGCTCTTGTGTTGTTGTGGTTGAAGCTGAAGTAATCATTGACAGGTAGAACATTGCAGCATATGATCTTGTGGGCAATACTTGGATCTTGTTTAAGGCGTCTTAGTTCTAGGCTTTCTAGACCTAGGATTGATAGTCTGCTTTCGTAGGGCATTCTGTTTCGAGTGGAGGAGTGAAGGGCTCTTCTGGTGAAGTATATTTGGACTTTTTCAAGGGTGTTGATGTCTGAGATGTGGTATGGGTTCCAGACAGATGAACTGTATTCAAGGATGGGTCTGGCAAAAGTTTTGTAGGCTCTGGTGAGTAATTTCCCCATGCCTGGCGACAAAGGTGGGTTTTTTTAAGAGTTTGCGAAAGGCAAGGAGGGTGGGGAGCAGTCCTAAACTCCAGGGGGAGTTGATTACAGAGGGTTGGGGCTGCCACAGAGAAGGCTCTTCCCCTGGGTCCCACCAAATGACATTGTTTTGTTGATGGCCAACTCTGTGGGACCTAATTGGCCGCTGGGAAAATAGGGTGATCCCCTCCTCACTGTGGCAGCTCTCAAGTATTTGTAGACTGCTATCATGTCCCCCCCTGGACCTCCTTTTGGCTAGACTATCCATGCCCAGTTCCTGCAACCTTTCTTTCTTGATTGATTGAGTGAGTGTATTTATATGCCGCTCATTCCAAAATGGACTCTGAGCGCCTAACAGTATGAATAAATACAACAATTTAAAAAACAGTTAAAATCTAATAATAAAAACCAACAATACAATAAAACAGTAATAACATAAAAAAAACATACATACTTACAATCAATCTAATTCCAGGCCTGCCGGAAGACCCAGGTCTTAATGGCTTTCTGGAAGACTGGTAAGGTGAAGATAGTGCAGATCTCTGGAGGCAGTTGGTTCCAAAGGGTCGGAGCCAAGATCCCCAAGATCCCGCAAGCCAACATAGTTTGGTGGACAGGATCTGGAGAAGGCCAACTCTGTGGGCCCTTACTGGCCACAGCGAGGGAGGAGGCAGTCCCGTAAATAGTCTGGCCCTGAGCCATTTAGGGCTTTAAAGGTGATAACCAACACGTTGAATAGTGCTTGGAGACCGACTGGCATCTAATACAGCTCAGTATATATGGTAACACTAGCCTTTGTAACCAATTCTCTGTATGTTTTAGCTTCCAGTCCCCTTATCATTTTGGTTTATTTATTTATTTGTTCGATTTTTATGCTGCCTTCTCCTTAGACTCAGGGTGGCTTACAACATGTTAGCAACAGCACTTTTGAACAGAGCCAGCCTATTGCCCCCACAATCTGGGTCTTCATTTGACCCACCTCGGAAGGATGGAAGGCTGAGTCAACCTTGAGCCGGTGATGAGATTTGAACCACTGACCTACAGATCTATAGTCAACTTCAGTGACCTGCAGTACAGCATTCTATCTGCTGCGCCACCTCGGCTTTATTGGTTGCTCTCTTCTGCACTTCCTCTATTGTTTCAATGTCTTTTTTGTAGTGTGGTGACGAAAACTGAATGCAGTATTTTAGGTGTGATCTAACCAGGGCTTTATAGAGTAGAGTTAGTACCTCCCTAGTCTTAGAGTATATCCCTCTGTTGATGCAACTCAGGATTGTAGCCGCCACTGCACATTGCTGGGTCATGTTTGGTTGGTTGTCCACCAACCAACCAAAGTTAAATAAAATTAAGTTAAACAAAATGAAACAAAAATGAAAATCATATCTATCTATCTATCTATCTATCTATCTATCTATCTAACTTACCTCTCTCTCTCCCCTCTCTCTCTATCTCTATCTATCTATCCATCCATCCATCCATCCATCCATCCAATCATCCATCATGAAAAACTGCTCCAATCTGGACTGCAGAAAATACGACTTCAGCAACATATTGATTGTCAATTAGTGTTGCTTCCTAAGTGGACAGTTTGATTTCACGGAAGTTTGATTTACTTGGAGTTGCTGTATATTGGGTTGTTTAAGTGTTCCCTTTATTTTTTTTGAGCAGTGTATAAAAAAAGCTCAAACATCAAACTCAACAGAAATTGGGTTACAATTTGTTCCCCAGTGGAATAAATGAATGAATGAATATTCACCCATCTCACGCTAAGTAGCTTTCAGGGACATACAGTAAAGTAAACATTTAAACATTATAAAGAGTCCAAATAAAAAACAAGATTGCAAGAGGGAATGGATAAGAATAAGCAGACCTCTATCCTGGAGACAGAGTTGACTGCGTAAAGTGGTGTTCAATTATCCGAAAAATGGAACCTGCAATGGTGAATCCAATTTTTTTCTACTGCCCATCCTGTGGATACTTTGGAACTGTACAAACTCTTTGACTCAAACATTTCAAGAGACCTTATAGAAATAGTCGCTTTTGGCTCCCTTGCAGCACATTATACAATCCCTTTCTTTTCCTTGGAAAGACAAGAAATTATACTGCAGAAGTTTCTCCTGGAGAGTTTTCTAGAGTTAAACGTCCCAAGGTCTAATTGTGCCCGGCTGACCTTGCATGCAATAGAGTTGTGATGAATTAAAATCACCGTTACCACCCTGCCATTGTTACCAGAGCTTCTACTTGAAATAATAAAATATTGTAAAATAAACAATAAAATTGCCCAGGCCCGGGGTCCCAGGTGTGTGAAGGGCCTAATTTCCTGGTTATGTTAACATCTGGATTGTTATTATTCTCGGCTGCTGAACACACTTAATTTTCTTTCTTATTGTGAGTGTAATTTGGTTTTAATTGATTTTGTGATTGTTCATTGCTCAGAGTCACTTGTTTCAGATGGGCAGCCATATAAACCGAGCAAATAAACTAATAATAGTAAAATAATACTACCTGCAAGCAAGAATTAATGGGACCCCAAAGTAGATAAATTTGTGGAAAATGAAGAAACTAAAGTACCCTATGATTTTCAATTTAAAACAGACGGATCACCACAATACCCCAGCTTTAACAATTGTTGATAAAAATCTGGATAGTGAATATGGCAATACTTGGAGACAGCAGAGGCAAAGAAACTGGGGGAAACCCCAAAATATAAAGATCTGCAAATGCAAGCAGAAGATATTTCCAAAGAAAGCAAAAACAGTACCAGTAGTAATAGGCATTTTGGATACAATCTGGAAACACCTGAGCATTACTTGAACATCATTGGCATTGACAAAAGTATCACCAGTTAATTAGAAAAGGCATTTTTACTTGGAGCAGCTTACATCTTGTGATACCAACAAAATGATGTTTAACATCGACAAGAGAAAAGTCCTTCACCTAGGCAGAAAAAACCCTGGACACACATACAACCTGGGAGAAACCCCTCTTAGCAGTAGCGACTGCGAAAGAGACCTCGGAGTCTTGGTGGATAATCAACTAAACATGAGCCAACAATGTGCAGCAGCAGCTAAAAAAGCCAACACAATCCTAAGCTGCATCAACAGAGGGATACACTCCAAGACCAATGAAGTCTTAATACCACTCTACTACGCCCTGGTCCGACCACACCTGGAGTACTGTATTCAGTTCTGGTCACCACACTTCAAAAGAGACATTGAAACTCTGGAGAAGGTGCAAAAAAGAGCAACCAAGATGATTAAGGGACTGGAAACCAAGACTTACGAAGAGAGACTGAGGGAACTGGGCATGGATAGCCTAGAGAAAAGGAGGGCCAGAGAGGACATGATAGCAGTCTACACGTATACAAGGGGATGTCACAGAGAGGAGGGGATCACTTTATTCTCCAGGGCACCAGAGGGCTGGACAAGGAACAACGGCTGGAAGCTGATCAAGGAGAGATTCAACATGGAGATAAGGAGGAACTTCCTGACGGTCAGAGCGGTCAACCAATGGAACAACCTACCAGTGGACGTTGTGAACTCCAAACACTGGACATTTTTAAGAAAAGATTGAACTGCCACTTGACTGGTGTGCTGTAGGGTTCCTGCTTGGGCAGGGGGTTGAACTTGATGGCCTTCATGGTCCCTTTCAACTCTAACAATAAATAAAAATAAATTATTAAACAACATCTGGGAAAGACTCCATAGGATGGCAAAAATGCCAGATCCAATCTAAACCTCTGGGTTTCTGTGCAATCAACCATACTAATAAGAAATAGAAATAAATATTTTTATATTTACCGTATTTTTCAGAAAATAAAATGCACCTTTTCCTCCCTTAAAAGAAGGTGGAAATGTCGGTGCAATCTTATACACCAAATAAGCCACTTTTGGCCTCCCGAAGCCACTTCCCCGCATCCCATTTTTGCTAATAATGAGCCCATTTTTGCAAAAAAATGGGGTGCGCAGAGGGTTTGGAAGGCCTGCAGAATGCTCCTGGGGATTGGGGGAAGGCAAAAACACCCCCATTTTGCAAAAAATAATTGGCGGTTTCTCACAAAAATTGGGTATTTTTGCCTTCCTCCAGCGCCCTCTGTAGGCCTCCCAAACCCTCTGCGCCCCATTTTTCACAAGAATGATTAAAAACTGCAGGTGGGGGTTGCTGCTATCGCCCCTGGTGGTGCACTGCGCATGCAGCTTCAGGTCTCTAGTATGCTCACCCCAGCAAGATTTTGCTTCTGCGCATAAGCAGGAAGCAAAATCTCACGGGACATGCGAGAGAAAGATATTTCGGCTATTTTTTGCTTATGAGTATGTGCATTAGCAAAAAAATAACTCTCGCAAGCACATCCCCTTATGAGATTTCGTTTCCGACGCATGCACAGAAAAAAATCATACTGGGACACGGGCGGGCACATGTCAGAGACACAAAGCTATACACACTGCTCCTGCTTTACTACCAGTGCAGCATCCTCATCCATACTGGTAGGAACCCGCTACTGGAAAAAATGGATCCATTTTGGCAAAAAACAGGGCAAGCAGAGAGTTTGGGAAGCCTGCAGAGTGCTCCTGGGGGCTGGGGGAAGGCAAAAACACCCCCACTTTTGCAAAAAAATGGGGCGTGCAGAGGGTTTGGGAGGCTTGCAGATTGCTCCGGGGGGGGGGCAGGAGGACAAAAACCTTTTTTCTTACTTCTTTGAAATATTGGTGCGTCTTATACACCAGTGAGGGCTGCAAAACATTTTACTGCCACACTATGGGCATGGTTATTTTCTGGGTGTGGCTTGCTGGCCATGTGATTAGGTGGGAGTGGCTTGACGATCACGTGGCTTAAAGGACATGTGACTGGTTTTAAGGTGGCCAACTTGATGTCACTCACATCAATAATAATAATAATAATAATAATAATAATAATTTATTAGATTTGTATGCCGCCCTTCTCTGAAGACTCGGGGCGGCTCACAACAATAATAAAACAGTGTGACAATGTAAACAAATCTAATATTAAAAACATCTAAAAACCCCTCATTTAAAAAACCATGCAACACACGCATTCCATACATAAAACTATAAAAAGCCTGGGGGAGATGTCTCAATTTCCCCACGCCTGGCGTTATAGGTAGGTTTTAAGTAGTTTGCAAAAGACAAGGAGGGTGGGGGCAGTTCTGATCTCTGGGGAAAGTTGATTCCAGAGGGCCGGGGCCACCACAGAGAAGGCTCTTCCCCTGGGGCCCGCCAGACAATATTGTTTAGTTGACGAGACCCGGAGAAGGCCACCTCTGTGGGACCTAATCGGTCGCTGGGATTCGTGGGGATTCAGAGGTTTGGGTTAGGATGCCTGGCCTCTCCTCACCTCAAAGAGATACAATTACTTGATCTATTTACTATTACTGAACATCCCAAATATATTATTTAATTCTATGTATATATGCTACATGTGTGCATACATATTACACACAGGCACACAAAATATACATTATCTACTGTATAAACTGTATGTGTATGTACACACACACACACACACTCTTCTAAAATTATACCCATTCAACCTCATTTACTGCAATAGGAAAAACATACCCAGATCCCAGAAGGGGAAAAAAGAAAACAAATTCAAAAATTTTCTACCGGTTCTGCGTACCTGACCATACCCATAGGAGCCCATCACTGGGTGCGTCTTATAGTCCGAAAAATACAATGCTTAAATATTTAAATTTAAATACAGTTATACCTTGTCTTACGGACTTAATTGGTTCCGGGATAAGGTTCTTAAGGTGAAACGTTTGTAAGACAAAACAATGCTTTCCATAGGAATCACTGGAAAAGCGATTAATGCGTGCAAGCCCAAAATTCACCCCCTTTGCCAGCCGAAGCACCCGTTTTTGTGCTTCTGGGATTCCCCTGAGGTTCCCCTCCATAGGAAACCCCACCTCCGGACTTCTGTGTTTTTGCGATGCTGCAGGGGAATCCCAGCAGGGGGATCCCAGCATCGCAAAAACAAGTGCTTTGCTGGCAATGGAAGTCCGGAGGTGGGGTTTCCCATCGAGGGGAGCCTCAGGGAAATCCCAGCAGCACAAAAATGGGTGCTTCGCTGGCAACGGAAGTCTGGCGGCGGTGGGTTTGTAAGATGAAAATAGTTTGTAAGAAGAGGCAAAAAAATCTTAAACCCCGGGTTTGTATCTCGAAAAGTTTGTATGATGAGGCGTTTGTAAGATGAGGTATCACTGTATATATATTTTTAAAAAACAACATCTATGTGGTTGAAATCAATTTAATGTCATATAATCAATCACTCAAAATAAACAGAAGAAAATAAACAGAAGGGGCGTGCATAAGCGCACCATTGTGCCTACCGTCCCTCTCCGATTGTCTACTTTTTATCATTACTTATCTAATGTTTTATATGTACAAATTATCACCCTATAATTGTTTGGCAAATAAATAAATAAAATAAAACGAAATGAAAAAAAGAAGAAAGACAGACAGAAGACTGGACAGTGTCAGCTGCAGTTGCAATGCCATCCAGCATCCCAGCTTTTTGTGTGTACCTGGCTACGTTAGATGAACCTTCGTGCTACGTATAGGATTTTGGCACCGTGTCCTAGATATAGCCTTAAATCAACAACAGTCCAAGCCAGACCATTTTTGCCTCTAAAGCTGCATTCAGGTGCTCGGCCAATTGTTTTTAACCTGGAGCAAAGGCACCTATTGCTGACGAATGAAACCAGCCGCCCTCCAGCCGCAGCCTCTTTCCAATGGTTCCAGGATGAGGGACCTGCATTGCTTGTGCCTGGTTTTGCCTTTCTTGTGGGAACAAATGGTGAAGGCTTATAAATATGTGAGTGGTGTTTTTCTAGTGAGTCATTCGTCGAAGCAGCAAGCCACAGACGGCTCCAAGCCGCCCAGCAAGATGGACGTGAACCAACTCCAGGAGCAATACCACTGCTTGAAAGAGAAACAGAAACTCCACACCCACGTTGTCGTGTTTAAAACAGGTATGTTTTGGAGCAACAAAGAGTCTGGCAGCCAGAATAAATTCTAAATTCCATGTTGTCCTCCAAGAGGAAGGCGTCGCACGCTGCAAAAGGCAACTTTTCATTAGATTTTTATGGTGGAGTTTCTTATGCCTTCTTGAAAATTAGCCGGTGCAGTGGACCATATGCTATGCGTCCACTAGTCTTTAAAGATGCAACAAGAATCACAATGGTGCCTTTGAGAGCAGGCAAGGAATCCATTCCTATGTGTGTTTACTTAAAAAACCAGATCAATAGCAACATGAGAAAATATTATTTTACTGAAAGAGTAGTAGATCCTTGGAACAAACTTCCAGCAGACGTGTTAGATAAATCCACAGTAACGGAATTTAAACATGCCTGGGATAAATATATATCCATCCTAAGATAAAATACAGAAAATAGTATAAGGGCAGACTAGATGGACCATGAGGTCTTTTTCTGCCGTCAGACTTCTATGTTTCTATGTTTCTTTCAGTGTTGCTTGGAACTTACTTTCTGCTTGCAGGGAGAAAATTATTGTGCATATTCCTCTGCCTTAGTTAATAAAGGTTTCTCCCGTGTGGGTCTTATAACATACTTTTTTTTTTTTTTTTTACTTATTATTAGAGTTGGAAGATACCTTCAAGGTCATCTAGTCCAAATCCAATATTTGTTTAACCTTGCTCTGGGGTTTGCTTTAATTTACTGATTTGGAAGGGGGGAAGGGAGAGGTTTTGAACTCTCCCAAATCCAAGCAGGATAATAAAGAACTTAGCAAACAGAGGGGAAAAAATCTGGAATGACGGGGAAATACCTGGATTTGCAATTTCAAAAAGTGTTTAATTAAATGGTTCCTAGGAGCCCAACTCATTTTGTGTAGGAGAAAAGTAAAGGACAAATAGTTAGAACTGTTCCTCTATACCAGTGTTTCCCAACCTTGGCAACTGGAAGAGATCTGGACTTCAACTCCCAGAATTCCCCAGCCAGCGAATCCCACCACAGGAGAGGCCATAGGTTTTTCAGTGCTGTTGTAACTTCACCTAGTCACTAAATGAATGGCTGCATTTTTATTTATTTATTTATTTATTTATTTATTTGAGATTTTTTTTTTTTTTTTTAATGCCACCCTTCTCCTTAGACCCAGGGCGGCTTACAACATGTTAGCAATAGCATTTTTTAACACACCCAGCCTATTGCCCCCACAATCCGGGTCCTCATTTGACCCACCTTGGAAGGCTGAGTCAACCATGAGCCGGTGATGACATTTGAACCGCTGACCTGCAGATCTAGCAGTCAGCTTTAGTGGCTTGCAGTACAGCACTGTACCCACTGCACCACAGCGTAAGTCAGGGACTATCTGTACAGAATGACACTGCCTTCTTCCAAGATGGTTTTTCAATTTATTTTGTCTTAAGGTTTCTATTCTAAATCTGCACTTCTATTTCTTCTAATTTTCTCATCATTCCTATCACCCTTTTCCTCCCACTTAGGACTGTATGGCCGTAACTTGTATCCTAAGATTTTTATTAATATTGATTGTTTCTTCATTGCTTATTTGACCCCTAGGACAATCGTTAAGTGTTGTACCACATGATTCTTGTCAAATGTATCTTTTTCTTTTATGTACGCTGAAAGCATTTGCACCAAGACAAATTCCTTGTGTGTCCAATCACACTTGGCCAATAAAATTCTATTCTATTCTATTCTATTCCATTCCATTCCATTCCATTCTATTCTATCCTATCCTGTCTGTATTTTATCTATGAAGTGGGCTGAGCTAATAGAGAATGACAAGCCAAAGTCACCTAGCCTGCTTTCATGCCTAGAGAAGGGCTGGGACTCACCGTCGCCTGGGCTTTGGTCCAAAAGCTTTCACCTCTATGCCAAACTGGTTCTCAAGATCATCATTTCTAAATAATGCCTTTGTATGTAAATCTCTGTTTATCCGAGTCTTGAATTGTTCGTTCCAGGGATGTTTTCTCCATTGTTCATTCCACAATTGCTAAATGTTCTTTCTTACATCCTGCCTGGAGTTCTGTCCTTTGCAGCGGTAGGAACACCTAATTTAATAAATAAAGACGACATTGCATCATGCGCAAATTAAGTTGTTTGCTGACGACTCCTACAGGTTGTTTGTTTGTTTTTTTTAAAAAGCACAGCTCGCTAGAGGTAGTCCGCAAATCACAATTGAGCCCAAATTTTTGTAGTTAAGCAAGGCAGTTTTTGAGCGGGTTGCACCTCGTTTTATGACTTTTCCCACCAAACTTGTCAAGCAAATTCAATGCATTTGTGAATCAGGCAGTCGTTAAACAAATCTTGCTTTCCCCCATTGACTTTGCTCATCAGAAAAAGCCATTTGAGAAGATTGCAATAGGTGATTGTGTGACCCTGGGAGACTGGGACTTTCATAAATATATACAAGCCAGTGGCGGGTTGCTACCAATTCGCTCGAACTGGTGGCAGAAATTTGGCCATAGTCGCCGAACTGATAGTGATGGCTGGATTGCCAGGCCCCCAAACTGGTTCTCCAGTCACCACTTCTTGAAAGGTTTATTTATTATTATTTATTTATTAGATTCCTAGGACTCAGGGACTTCTGCCACATGTATCTCAGCGGTCGGTTAGGTCCCACAGAGTTGACCTTCTCCAGGCCCCATCAGCCACACAATGTTGACTGACGGAGCCTTGGGGAAGAGCCTTCTCTGTGGCAGCCCCAGTCCTCTGGAACAAACTCCCTCCAGAAATGCATACCGCGCCCTCCCTCCTGGTCTTTTATAAAGCTCTGAAGACCTTCGTCCGCCGGCGGGCATGGGGGCCGTGAGCCACGAGATTGTCCCCAGCTGAAGTGAATGACTGGATTGGATGAATGTGGATGACTTTATAAGGGGTTCTTTAGAATTTTTATTAATTTTGTACATCTTTAAAAAAAATTATTAGATTGCTTTGCATATATTGTCTGCATTTACAACATTGTACGCCACCTTGAGTTGCTTCGAGAAGGACAGCATAGAAGTCAAATGAATGAATGAATGAATGAACTAACTAACTAACTAACTAACTAACTAACTAACTAACTAACTTCCACTGTTGGAGCATTCACAACTTCTGGAGGCAAGCTGTTCTACTGGTTAAATATTCTACATGTCAGGAAAATTTTCCTTAGTTCTAAGTTGCTTCTCTCTTTGATTAGTTTCCACCCATTGCTTCTCATCCTGCCCTCAGGTGCTTTGGAGAATAGGTTGACTCCCTCTTCTTTGTGACAACCCTTGAGGTATTGGAACACTGGTACCATGTCACCCATGGTCCTTCTTTTCATTAAACTGGAAATACCCAATTCCTGCAACCATTGTTCAGTGTTGATAATGACCTATAAAGCTCTACATGGCATCAGGCCAGAGTACCTACAAGACCGCCTTCTGCCGCACGAATCCCAGCAGCCGATTAGGTCCCACAGAGTTGGCCTTCTCCGGGTCCCGTCGACAAAACAGTGCTGTCTGGCGGGGCCCAGGGGAAGAGCCTTCTCTGTGACGGCCCTGGCCCTCTGGAATCAACTCCCCCGGAGATTCGAGCTGCCCCTACCCTCCTCGCCTTCCATTAAATGTTGAAGAGTGACCGTTGCCGCCAGGCGGGTGGGATTAATCCCCCCCTCCTTTTTTCGCTGACCTTTATTGTATTTATGTTCAGTCAGACTGAGTGTGTATGATTGTGTAATGTATTTTAAATTAGTTTTTAAAAAGTTTTTAACATTAGATTTGTATTTATATTGTATTGCTGTTATGTTGTGAGCCGCCCCAAGTCTTCGGAGAGGGGTGGCATACAAATCTAATAAATAATAATAATAATTATTATTATTATTATTAAATTATTATATGTTTTAGCCTCCAGCCCCCTAACATGATTACCTAGTTATGCCCACCCAACCAGTCATTAGGCAGATCATATTAGTATTCTGCGGGATTTAAAATTATGAATTCAAAAACAACAAGAATGAAAAATAATACAAAAATATTTTTTTTTTAAATAAAATAAAATAATGAATTCAGTGATCCCTCAGGTCCGAAAGGCTGGTGACTCCTGAGCTAGAACCCAAGAAGTTAGAATAAGTTGTTGTAATGCACTCTCCTTTAGGCTGAAATTCACCTTGAAATGTTCCTAAACGTTATAGTGAAAAGCAGTCAGGTGGAAACTGAACAAATAATTTACATCCTGGATTTTAATGTATAACTAGGAGAGAATTGTGTTGCACTTGGATTCCTGCTTATCAGATTATGTCATCATGAACTTTCTCAACTTTCTTGTTAGGGATCCGTTGCACTGATGGCCAACTCCTACGCTAAAGAGGGGGGAAAAACTGATAAAAGGAAAGGGAGAATTATTCCTGCCAATAGAAGCTTTCAAAGAAAAACTTTGGTTCCTCCATTTCAGCTTTTAGCTTGATTTTGGAGAGATATGTATGGCACAAAAAGGCATCTTCCATTGTGTTCTCCATTATTGGCCATTTATGCTCTTCTGTCCGTGTAAGAATAGAACCAGGGATACCCAAACTTGGCAGCTTTAAAACTAGTGGACTTCAATTCCCAGAATTCTCCAGCCAGCATAGAAACCAGGAAATGTCTCCTTAGTTCTAGGTTGCTTCTCTCCTTGATGAGTTTCCATCCATTGCTTCTCGTCCTTCCTTGGAGAATAGGTTGGCCCCCTCTTCTTTGGCCAGCCCCTCAAATACAGTGCTACCTTTACCTACAAACGCCTCTACTTAGAAACTTTTCCAGATAAGAACCGGTTGTTCAAGATTTTTTTTTGCCTGTTCCCAAGAACCATTTTTCACTTACAAACCGAAACCTCCAAAACTGTAACCGGAAAAGGCAGGGAGAAGCCTCCATGGGGCCTCTCTAGGAATCTCCTGGGAGGAAACAGGGCTGGAAAAGGCAGGAAGAAGCCTCCATGGGGCCTCTCTAGGAATCTCCTGGGAGGAAACAGGGCTGGAAAAGGCAGGAAGAAGCCTCCATGGGGCCTCTCTAGGAATCTCCTGGGAGGAAACAGGGCCGGAAAAGGCAGGGAGAAGCCTCCGTGGGGCCTCTCTAGGAATCTCCTGGGAGGAAACAGGGCTGTAAAAGGCAGGGAGAAGCCTCCATGGGGCCTCTCTAGGAATCTCCTGGGAGGAAACAGGGCTGGAAAAGGCAGGAAGAAGCCTCCATGGGGCCTCTCTAGGAATCTCCTGGGAGGAAACAGGGCCGGAAAAGGCAGGGAGAAGCCTCCGTGGGGCCTCTCTAGGAATCTCCTGGGAGGAAACAGGGCCTCCACCCTCCCTGTGGTTTCTCCAATCGCATACACATTATTTGCTTTTAAATTGATTCCTATGGGAAAAATTTCTTCTTACAAACTTTTCTACTTAAGACCCTGGTCACGGAACGAATTCAGTTCGTAAGTAGAGGTACCTCTGTATTGGGGGGGGAAGCAACACATGTGCGCACCAGCCAACTGACCTTAAAGTTTCTGGCACCGTTCCCTGAAAGCTGCGCACGCGCGCGCACGCGCAGCCCAAAATACACCCCCGTGCGGCCTTTTTCACGGCCGCGTGCTCCCCATCCCCATGCCAGCCGCGGGGGGGGGGGCGGGGAGGCGCCGGCAGCAGAAGGGAAGGGAGCCGCGGCCGCCCCTGCCTCCCCACAGTTCCTCCGGCCCCTCGGCCTTTCGGCGCTGCCCCCCGCCCGCCCCCTCTGCTCCTCCGCCGCCTCCTGCCTTTCAGCGCGGCTCCTCCCGCACCCGGAACACACACCCTGCCCGTCTCACCTTTGCCGAGAGCACTTTCGTCCCGGGCTCTCGGCAAGGGGATTGCAGGAGAGGCGGAGCAGGCATTCTCTCAGCGGAGGCTGGCGAAGGTGATATTCAATGTCGGGGGCGCACGAGCGGTTGCGCGCGCTCCCTATCTCCCTGCTAGCCGCTCGGAATATTCAAAATAAGAAAAGCCTTCGCCGGTGAAGGCTTTTCTTATTTTGAATGTTCCGGGGGGCTAGCAGGGGGATTTGGAGCGCGTGCAAACGCCCGCGCCCCCCCGACATTGAATATCACCTTCGCCGGCCTCCGCTGAGAAGAACGGAGAGAGAACGAGAGACAGTGAGAGCAACAGACAGCAAGATAGAAAGTGAGAAAGAGACAGAGAGAGAGAAAGGGGGGAGAGAAAGAGATAGCAAGAGAGAGAGAACAAGAGAAAGAAAGAGTGTGAGAAAGAAAACAAGAGAGAAAGAGTGAGTGAGTGAGAGAGAAAGAAAACGAGAGGGAAAGTGAGAAAAAGAGAGAGAAAGAGGGGGGAGAGAGGGAAAGTGAGAGAGAGAAAGCAAGAGAGAGATGAGTGGAAGGAAGAGATAGAGCGAAATGATAGAAAAAAGGGGAGAAAAGAGAAATGAGAAAATGATTGAGGCAGAGAATGACAGGAAAGAGAGAAAAACAGAGAGAGAAGTGACTCTTGATTTAAAGCAGATGGTAAAAGCACTTAAATAATAACAGAAAAAAAACCCAGCCCTCACCTGTTTTTATTAATAGTTATGTTTTTGGTTTTGCTGGTTGATTTAGTTTTAATAGTAATGGATTTTGGTTTTTTTTAATTATTAATTTCTTTTAATAAAAAAGAAGGGATTTTTTTCTTATTTATTTATTTATTTATTTATTTATTTATTTATTTATTTATTTATTTATTTATTTATTTATTTATTTATTCTTCTATGCCGCCCAGTCCCAAAGGGACTGTCACTCAGACACTATACTTTTCCGCCCACATCGGGAAAAAATTAGAGGGTACATTGGTTTCTGGTGCTCCGGCACATGTGAAAGATCACCTGGCTGGCATGCATGCAGATGCTGGAAATCCAAAGACCAGCTGACCAGCACATGCATGTATTTCTGCACTCCAGCACATGAGTGTTTCAGTTTGGGCACTCAGTGCCGAAAATATTCACCGTCACTGCCCTAATCTTTCTTTTCATTAAATTAATATTTAATCCAGCAACTGTTCCTCATGTGTTTTAGCCTCCAATCCTCTGACCATCTTTGTTGTTCTTCTCTGTGCTAACACTTCATCCGATTTTTGACTCTATTCCCTTCCATCCCACTCAGTAAGTCTGCGTTGCATGTTTGATGCCAGTCTTCCCTTGAGCCCTAAAAGGCAGTACATGCCTAATACCAGCTTAACAGTACTGTTCAAACATCTGGGAATTAACTCCAAGGCTAGGTGCATGGTAAACACCAGCCTTCTCTACAAATGCTCAGGGCTAAAGTTTTTTCAAAGTATCAATAACATGGAAAATTGCAGATGTGAGGTTTCCCATGACACAGAGGCCCTTTTCCTAAGAATTACCAGAATCCCAGGACTGGAATGGCCTGGAACAATAAGAGTTGTGATCACAACACATCTAAAGGTTACTAGCTTGGTGGCGCAGCAGGTAGAGTGCTGTACTGCAGGCCACTGAAGTTGACTGTAGATCTGAAGGTCAGCGGTTCAAATCTCATCACCGGCTCAAGGTTGACTCAGCCTTCCATCCTTCCGAGGTGGGTAAAATGAGGACCCGGATTGTGGGGGCAATATGCTGGCTCTGTTAAAAAGTGCTATTGCTAACATGTTGTAAGCCGCCCTGAGTCTAAGGAGAAGGGCGGCATAAAAATCGAATAAATAAATCAATAAAATTAATATCATGCGTTAGAGACCCATATGTTTAAAAAAGTATTATGGGAGTTACTCACGGAGAAAGAAATCTGGGACAGTTGCCAATTGCTAAAGTAAAGGTAAAGGTTGCCCTCGCACATACGCGCTAGTCGTTCCTGACTCTAGGGGGCGGTCTCATCTCCATTTCTAAGCCTAAGAGCCAGTGCTGTCTGATGACAATTCCATAATTATGTGGCCAGCATGATTAAAATGCCAATGGCACACAAAAAGCTGTTACCTTTTCACCAAAGTGAGATTTTTTTCCCCATTTTTTTCCATTTTCATTTTTACATGCTTTCGAACTGATAGGTTGGCAGAAGCTGGGACAAGTAACAGGAGCTCACTCCGTTATGCGGTGGTAGGGATTCAAACCACCGAACTGCCGACATTTCTGATCAACAAGCTCAGCGTCTTAGTCGCTGAGCCACCACATCTATTAGCTATAAGAGCATAACAATTGGCATCTAGTTTTAAGTTTAAGTTTTACAGTATTAGATTTGTATGCCACCCTTCTCCGAAGAAAGGGGTTTTTCTACTTAAGAACCTGGTCACGGAACAAATTAAGTTCTTAAGTAGAGGTACCACTGTAGTTGTTGTTGTTGTTGTTGTTATTATTATTATTTATTAGATTGTATGCCGCCCCTCTCCGCAGACTCGGGGCAGCTCACAGCAATGATAAAAACAATATAAAGTAACAAATCTAATATTAAAGTTTAAAATAACAATTTTACATTAAAAAGCCTAAAACCCCCAATATATATATATATATAAAGCATACACACAAACATATTTATTTATTTATTTATTTATTTATTTATTTATTTATTTATTTATTGGATTTGTATGCCGCCCCTTTCCAGAGACTCGGGGCGGCTAACAGCGACAATAAAACAGTGTACAATAGTAATTTGGTATTGATGATTAAAAATCAATTAATATAAAAACCAAACATACATACATACATACCATGCATAGAATTGTAAAGGCCTAGGGGGAAAGAGGATCTCAATTCCCCCATGCCTGGCGGCAGAGGTGGGTTTTAAGTTGTTTACGAAAGGCAAGGAGGGTGGGGGCAGTTCTAATCTCTGGGGGGAGTTGGTTCCAGAGGGCCGGGGCCGCCACAGAGAAGGCTCTTCCCCTGGGTCCCGCCAGGCGACATTGTTTAGTCGACGGGACCCAGAGAAGGCCAATTCTGTGAGACCTAACCGGCCGCTGGGATTCGTGCAGCAGAAGGCGGTCTCGCAGATATCCTGGTCCGGTGCCATGAAGGGCTTTATAGGTCATAACCAACACTTTGAATTGTGACCGGAAACTGATCGGCAACCAACGCAGACTGCGGAGTGTTGGTGTAACATGGGCATACCTAGGGAAGCCCATGATTGCTCTGGCAGCTGCATTCTGCACGATCTGAAGTTTCCGAACTCTCTTCAAAGGTGGCCCCATGTAGAGAGCGTTACAGTAGTCGAGCCTCGAGGTGATGACTGCATGAGTGACTGTGAGCAGTGACTCCAGGTCCAAGTAGGGCCGCAACTGGTGCACCAGGTGAACCTGGGCAAACGCCCCCCTTGCCATAGCTGAAAGATGTTTCTCTAATGTGAGCTGTGGATCGAGGAGGACGCCCAAGTTGCGGACCCTCTCCAAGGGGATCAATAATTCCCCCCCCCCAGGGTGATGGACGGACAGCCACTCCGTCTTATCAGGGTTGAGTTTGAGTCTGTTGACACCCATCCAGACCCCAACAGCCTCCAGACACCGGCACATCACTTCCACTGCTTCGTTGACTGGACATTGTAAGTTGTAAATCAAGGAGTACCTATAGCGCTTTTCACCTGCTTTAGACCTGTTTGGCAATCAAAGTGAACATTTGTAGGGAACAACAAGTTAAGACAGATTAAAGTAGAAGATCAGTGGACAATCCATGGAGTATAAGGAGAAGGGTGGCATAAAAATCAAATAAATAAAAAAAATAAAGTATTGATTCCACATCAACATATGGACTATCCACTGATCTTCTAGTTTAGCCTGTCTCATTGTTGTATTGTATTTTAATTTGTGGTAAGCTGCTCTGAGTACCAAGGTGTTGGGCAGCATAGAAGTCTAATTAAATTAATTAAATTAACTTTCTGTCCTCTACAAAATCTGCAGACTTTGATTACCAAATACTGCAAAGCCAACTGCAAGCAAAACAACAGAATATAAACTGAAATAAGAAGTTTGCAGGTCTCGAGTTATTATCACAACCTTGACTGTAAAATTCATTATTAAACGCTGCAGTGATTGAGGCATCGCAGGACTGCACTCAATTTTACAACCTTTTCCCCCCCCATGGTCATTAAGCAAGACATTAGGTGACCATGACTTGTGACCTCCTGCTGGTATCCACACTGATGTTTTTGGAAGCCAGCTGAGAAGGTTACAGATGGTGGTAAAATGACCCTAGGGATCCTGCAAACATTTTAAATACCTAACCATTGTCAAGTGCTTAAGTCATGGTCAGATGACTTCAGGGATGCTATGGTAGTCATAAGTCTGAGGACTGTTATAAATCAATTTTTTCAGTGCTGTTGTAATTTCATATAGTTGCTAAATGAATAGAATAGAATTTAATAACAGAGTTGGAAGGGACCTTGGAGGTCTTCTAGTCCAGTGTTTCCCAACCTTGGCAACTTGAAGATATTTGGACTTCAACTCCCAGAATTCCCCAGCCAGCATCCGCTGGCTGGTGAATTCTGGGAGTTAAAGTCCAAATATCTTCAAGTTGCCAAGGTTGGGAAACACTGCTCTAGTCCAACTTCCTGCTTAGGCAGGAAACCCTATACCATTTCAGGCAAATGAAAGGTCATAACTTGAGGGCTAGCCATAAGGTTTATTCAGACAATAAGTAAAATATGTAGTTTATGCCACTAAAATTCCGATCTTGTAGATGTCATTTTAAAAAAAAACCACAAGAAACCTGTTAAACTCTGCATAAAACATGCTTATCTGCAGCTTCCATATATACTTTATTATAAAGGGCAGTTATTTATTTCAGAATGTTATTCCAAATCTAAAAAATTAAGATCCAAAGTACTTTAAAAAAAACAAACCTCACTTTTATTCTCTATTTATTTATTTTGGTCTTATTACCCATTTAATGCAGTCTTTTATGTTCATGTGAAAAAATCCAGACAATCAAATTATCTTTTTAGCAATAGCATTTAGATTTAGAATTTAGATTAAACGGAGAATAAAAGTGCGGTTTGTGTTGTTTTAAGTACCGGATCTTAAATTAGTCTAAATGCTATTGCTAAATGTTATTTTTTTAGTGCTTGATAATGCTTGATTTTAAAGATTTTTATTGGAATATGCATTTTTGTAAAGTTTTTCTTGGTTTGGCTCTTGAATGTTCCTTTGTAATTTTATTTAGCGAATTTTCAGATTTCTAAACCAATTTATTTTGTCCTTAGGAACTTTGAGATTTGCCTCCTTTATAGGTTTTCCTTTTATTTCTTCCAAAATGCTATATTTTATGTGCCAAATGGGAGACCACAGAAATGGAATTGCAACCAAAAAAAAATCATAAGGGTCAAAAACATCAAGACAGCAACCCCATTTTTAAAAAAATTGCTAAAAGTGGGGAATGAGCTTTGATCACAATTTTGAGTTTTCTAACACCTGCCTCCCCCAAGCACCTTATACCTAGAGTTATCAGGTCAGCGTCTCCAAACCTTAGTTCAGTGATGGTGAACCTTTTTTAGTTCATATGCCAAAAGGGTTTTTGTGTCTGTGGTAGCCTAGCATGCGTGCATGTGCCCACACTCCTTTTCTGCCCCCCTCCCATTGTGCACCCCCCTGCATTGCCCCTGATATGTGCACAATCCCACCCCCATTCCTGCGCATGCACACAGGCCTTATTGAAGCCTGAAACAACCAGAAGTTCGGAAAAACAGACTTCCGGTTTGCCTGTTGTTTTTTGCACTCCAGAGGGTTCTGGGGAAAACAGCACAATGTACAAAAAACACTTCCTGTTTTCCCATTGTGCTGTTTTTTGCACTCCGGAGGC
The DNA here is from genome assembly GCF_031021105.1 of Erythrolamprus reginae. Classification (NCBI taxonomy): domain Eukaryota; kingdom Metazoa; phylum Chordata; class Lepidosauria; order Squamata; family Dipsadidae; genus Erythrolamprus; species Erythrolamprus reginae. The sequence continues at coordinate 8,937,210 of NC_091963.1, forward strand.
TTCTGGGGAAAACAGCACAACGTACAAAAAACACTTCCGGTTTTCCCATTGTGCTGTTTTTTGCACTCCGGAGGCTTCTGGGAAAAACAGCACAACGTTCAAAAAACACTTCCTGTTTTCCCACTGTGCTGTTTTTTGCACTCCGGAGGGTTCAGAGTCAAAAACAGCAGAACTGGCAAACCAAAAGTATGTTTTTCAAAACTTCCGGTTTGTCCATTTGGTGGCTTTTTTGCACTCTGGGGCTTCAGGGAAACTTTCCTGAAGTGTCCAAAGGGCGAAATGGCCTTCCATGAGGCCAAAAATCAGTTGGCCAGTACACACATACGCACTGGCGCTGACATAGGGCAACATCTCGTGTACTCTCTGATATGGCTCCATGTGCCACCATTCACCATCATAGCTCTAATTTATTCTGAGCTTGGTTGGGGATTTTTGGAGATGTTTCATTAATAGGTAACATCATTGGTGCAAGCCCAGCACTGATAATGTAATTGTTGGGAAGAAATATCCATCTGCTTCAGTTCCAAGCTGCAAGAAAAGCACTGGAGACATGGAGGCTGTGGTCAGCTGGTTGTGTACATCTGACCACATGGAGTTGAGAAAAGTTTTTATACCCTCTCTTGGGCTTTGCACTTGAGCATGCTGTTCCTGTGTAAGAGCATGATTCTATAGGCTGTTGTAGGGGTCGTGTAGGGGTCATTGCTGGCTCTATAGGTTATCTGAGCTAGATTTGTTTCAAGTTTAAAGGGTGATACAATGAAGGGGAATTGGGAAATTCCTATTTTGGCTGAGGGCTAATCCCACCTTGGTTGGCTCTTGGGTAAAGTTATTTGCTTATGAATAGAGCTATCTAACTCTATCTATTAAGTGCTGGCATCTGTTGAGGGATATTAAGAAAGATGGGGTCTGCTTTCTTTTTCTAAAAAAAACTTCTCATCCAGGGAAATACAATATTCTGCCTTTTTAATATTTTCTAAAATATATCATTCTTCAAGGAGAGGGGTGGGTGCTAACTTTCTACATTATCTAGTTTAGGTAATAAAGCAGCTGCCAGAATAAAACCAAGCTCAGCAAGTGCCAAGGACCTCTCCTTTCAACCCTGAACTACAAAATATTTTTCTTTTCTCTAGTTAATTTGTTTGATGCAAGAAAGTCCTTCAAATAACCTGCAGCCAAACTCTATTGGCCTTTAATGTCAAAAGTAATACTTGTTAATTGTATTGTTAAGAACAGATCTTGCAGATCAAACAAACAGAACAAACAGTTTTTAAAAGCAGCAGCAGCAGCTACATGCGTTTTAAACAAGTTTTTTAAACAAGGCCAGTTGTTTAAAATCAACCCAGGAAATCAACCCAAGTTTGTCAAATTTGTAATAGAAGATTAAAACCACATTTTTAAAGGAGATCTAAATGGGGGGGGGAGGGTATGAAGCCATAACTTTTGGGGAAAGCAAAAAACCTAATAGCGGCAGGTTAAGAGCAAATGCAGTGTGCTTTTCACCAAGTGTGACACCAAGTGGCTGATGGACAGTATAGATTTCTACTAACACTAGAAGGATTTTCTTGAAAATATGGGTGGATCTGTTTTGGAGATATTCTTTGCTGCTGCTGTCTCAGTCTGGCAAGAAAATTTTCGTTCCTGGCCAACAAATAATAACCCCAAGACCAGGGAACATAGATTAATACAGGTAGTCCTTGACATGCGACCACAATTAAGCCCAAAATTTCTGTTGTTAAGTGAGAAATTTGTTCAGTGAGTTTTGATCCATTTTACAACCTTTCTTGCCACAATTGTTGAGCGAATCACTGCAATAGATTATTTATTTATTTTTATTTATTTATTAGATTTGTATGCCGCCCCTCTCCGAAGACTCAGGGCAGCTCACAACAGTAATAAAAACAATATCTAATATTAAAAACATATAAAACCCTATCATTATTTTAAAAAAACAAAAACAGCACATTCATACCAAACATAAAACAAAGTATTAAAAAAAGCCTGGGGGAAAGGTGTCTCAACTCCCCCATGCCTGGCGGTATAAGTGAGTCTTGAGTAGTTTAGGAAAGACAGGGAGGGTGGGGGCAGTTCTAATCTCTGGGGGGAGTTGGTTCCAGACGGCCGGGGCCGCCACAGAGAAGGCTCTTCCCCTGGGACCCACCAAACGACATTGTTTAGTCGACGGGACCCAGAGAAGGCCAACTCTCTGGGACCTTATCGGTCACTGGAATTCGTGCGGTAGCAGGCAGTTCCGGAGGTACTCTGGTCCAATGCCATGTAGGGCTTTAAAGGTCATGACCAACTCTTTGAATTGTGACTGGAAACTGATCAGCAGCCAATGAAAGCCACGGAGTGTTGGAGAAACGTGGACAAACCTAGGTAAGCCCACAATAGCTCTCGCGACCACATTCTGCACGATCTGGAGTTTCTGAACGCTTTTCAAAGGTAGCCCCATGTAGAGAGCGTTGCAGTAATCGAACCTCGAGGTGATGAAGGCATGAGCGATTGTGAGCAATGACTCCCTGTCCAAATAGGGCCGCAACTGGTGCACCAGGCAAACCTGGGCAAACGCCCTCCTCGCCACAGCTGAAAGATGATGTTCCAATGTCAGCTGTGGATTGAGGAGGACGCCCAAGTTGCGAACCCTCTCTGAGGGGGTCAGTAGTTCCCCCCCCCCCAGGGTAATGGACGGACAGATGGAATTGTCTTTGGGAGGCAAGACCCACAGCCACTCCGTCTTGTCTGGGTTGAGTTTGAGTTTGTTGATACCCATCCAGGCCCCAACAGCCTCCAGGCACCGGCACATCACTTCCACTGCTTCGTTCACTGGACATGGGGTGGAGATGTACAACTGGGTATCATCCGCATATTGATGATACCTCACCCCGTGCCCTTGGATGATCTCACCCAGCGGTTTCATGTAGATATTAAATAGCATATTAAGTTAGTTGCCCGGCTGTTAAGTGAATATGGCTTCCACGTTGCCTTTGTGAGAAAAGTAACAAAAGGGGATCATGTGACCTTGGGACACAGCAAGGGTCACAGGTATGAAGCAGCGGCCATCTGAATTTTGTTTGTGGGTTCATGAGGGTGCTGCAAAGCTCATAAATGTGAAAAGCAGTCATAAGTCACATTTTTCAGTTTAAAGTTTTGGGGGTTTGGGGATTCGGTAGATTTGTTTCATTGGCTTTGGAACTAAAGATTGCACTTTGTTCTAAAAGAGCCATCAAGGGAAGAAGACATCAAAACCTCCAGGAATTAGCAAGGCACAGAGAATACCAAGAAACTACAGGTAGCCCTCGATCCATGATCAGTCGCTTAGCCACTATCCAAAGTTGCAGGGCTTTCCCATAAAGTACTTACAACCCAGTATCAAAGTTCTGACAGCCAGCACCTCATGTGGTCATGTGCTTGGCAATTGGCCTGCATTTTACACCAGTCTGTGGTGTCTCACAGTCAAATGACCACAAATTAAAATATTTTTTTACCAAAAAACTGGCATTTAGTCCAGAAATAGTCCAGAATGCAGCCATGAGAGCTGTCATGGATATGCCTCCGTATACCCATATAACACCTATGCTCCACGAGCCGCATTGGCTTCCTATTAGTCTCCAGGCACAATTCAAGGTGTTGGTTATTACCTATGAAACCCTATATTGCTCAAAGTGTTGGTTATTACCTATAAAACCCTATACAGTGTTCCTTCAATTTTCGCGGGGGATGCGTTCCGAGACCGTCCGCGAAAGTTGAATTTCCGCGAAGTAGAGATGCGGAAGTAAATACACTATTTTTGGCTATGGACAGTATCACAAGCCTTCCCTTAACACTTTAAACCCCTAAATTACCATTTCCCATTCCCTTAGCAACCATTTAGATTATTACTCACCATGTTTACTTATTAAAGTTTATTAAAAAATATATTTATTAAAGGCGGACGAAAGTTTGGCGATGACATATGACATCATTGGGCGGGGAAAACCGTGGTATAGGGAAAAAAACCTGCAAAGTATTTTTTAATTAATATTTTTGAAAAACCGTGGTATAGACTTTTCGCGAAGTTCGAACCCACGAAAATCGAGGGAACACTGTATTGCTATATTGCTCAAGGTGTTGGTTATTACCTATAAAGCCCTACATTACTCAGGGCCAGACTATCTACGGGACCGCCTCCCAGAGACCAATAAGAAGAGGCCCCTCCCTGGTCATGCCTGATTTTACAACCTATTTGCCACAATCCTTAAGAGAATTTGGTTTTTCCCTTTGACCTGGGCTTTTCTGAAGCCAGCTATGAAAGTTGCAAATTATGATTACATTACCCTAGGAGCAGAGGTTCCCTTCACATAATTTAACAATCGCTTAGCCCAGGATTGAAAATGTGCGCACATGTGCACTGCATCACAAAACATAGCAATTCCCTTATGTCCATGTATACCTCCCGAATCAATCCGAAATGGCTGAATCCCACCTCTGCAAGGAGGCTGCAACTATTGTAATCCACACTGGCTGTCAAGCACATAAATTTTGATCTTGTGGTTCTCATGACATTGAAAAGGTCGTAAGTGTGAGAACCGATTGCAAGTCACTTTCTTCAGCACTCTCGTGGTTTTCAATGGTCACTAAACAAATGGTTGTAAATCAAGGGTTACCTGTGCTCTGCTTTAAGCTTCTTTTCAAAATGTGGCATCACTTGTGGCATATAAACCAGTGTACTCAATTTTAGCATATTATACTACATTTTAACTTATTATTTATTCAAATTCCCTCTACAGTATTTTAGCCAATTTTATTGTATTTTAACAAGTCACAGTTTTATGACGACCGATGTGGTCCTTTTTCTCGCTTTGATATGGTTGATTGACTAATCAAATAAAGTTGATATTGACTATTGACATAAACCAGTGATGAAATCTTACCTTCCCTACTGGTTTGGAAGTGTGTGCTTTGTGGGCACATGCTTGCTCCACTAGTGCATGCGCCACTGTCACACATGCTTTTTCATGCTCTGCGCATGCACAGATTATTAAAAACAAGAAAATGGCAAAGTCTGGGTGGGTGGCCTTGAGCTGCCACCACTACTGGTTCTCCATCCCCTAGTGGCTGCCACTACCAGTATGGCTGAACCAGTAGAATTTCACCCTTGATATAAATGCTGAAATGCTTAACTCTGGAATATGTAGCATGTTTTCCTATGCTCACAAATTTGTACAGGTGGGATTGGGGTTCCAGTAGCAGAAATTGAGATGTGCCCGCATCTCTGCACCTGTGCGTCCATGCACCTGCATGGAATTTGGCTCCTGCACATGCGCACAAGTGAAATCCCATGTAAGGATGCTCTCACGCATGAGATTTTGCTGGATTTTGGTCGTTTTTTGCTTCTGCACATGTGCAGAAGCAAAGAAATCACTGAAAATCAGCGAGATCTCGTGTGCGCGTGTCCTCATGTGAGATTTCACTTGCTGCGCATGCACAGAGCCGGGGTGGCACAGCAGGTAGAGTGCTGTACTGCAGGCCACTGAAGCTGACTGTAGATCTGAAGGTCAGTGGTTCAAATCTCATCACCGGCTCAAGGTTGACTCAGCCTTCCATCCTTCCGAGGTGGGTAAAATGAGGACCCGGATTGTGGGGGCAATATGCTGGCTCTGTTAAAAAGTGCTATTGCTAACATGTTGTAAACCACCCTGAGTCTAAAGAGAAGGGCGGCATAAAAATCGAATAAATAAATAAATAAATAAATAATTCTCATGCCGACGAATGCGCGCACACCTGCCAGACATGCACACAGCCATGAGAGCCCCAGAGAGCAAACCGGTAGCGGCCAGTAAGTGCAACACCCGCCTGGTCATAACAGATTTAGAACTCTAATGCTAACTGTGGAATTCTAGAAGCTGAAGTCCACACATCTTAAACTCACGAAGGGTGAGAAAAACTTCTATATAAAGCGTATGATCAGAAAGTAAGATTTTGCTTTTTTTAAATTTGAATTTTCTTCACAGGTGAAAATGGGAGCATTCCCAGGGAATCCATGATCAGTGCTGTCTTAGTTAACAAGAGCATGAGAAGAGCATTGAAAGGAAGAGAGTTCAAAGTGGATCTGCCCTGCCATGGAAATGGACAAGACAGTTCACCCTGGCGGATACATCTTGGTATCCACCGTCTGGCCCATCACCAGGGAAAGCCTTGTGACAGCGTCCACAACCGGACTGAACATAGCATGTGGTCTTGCGAAGAGTCACTAGACAGCACTGAACCGTCCATTGCATTCTCCATCAAAGAGGAAGATTCACCCTCCCCTGAAGAGACGGTCAGTTGCAACTCAACTCCATCGCCAGTAACGTCCATTTGGGCTTATTCCAGCCTCAACCTCTCAGCTTCAAAGCCGGTGTCCAGTAAGCTATCTTATTACCCTTTCCCCCAGAAGAAAAATCCCAAGATTTCTGAAGCTGCAAGGAAACTTGGGTTGTACGTCTCGCAGTGAGAATTTTATAAGAGAAGGCAGCGGTAGGCTTATCCCCACAGCTAAAGTAGATACAGCAAGCTTCTCTTTGACTCATGCACTGGTACAATTTGCCTGAAATGCAGTGGTGGTATCCAAATTTTTTTTACTAGCGATTCTGTGGGCGTGGCTTGGTGGGTGTGGCTTGGTGGGTGTGGCTTGGTGGGCATAGCAGGGGAAGGATACTGCAAAATCCCCATTCCCTCCCCACTCCTGGGTGAAGGATACTGCAAGATCCCCATTCTCTCCTCACTCCTGGGGGAAGGATACTGCAAAATCCCCATTCCCTCCCCACTCCTGGGGGTAAGGATACTGCAAAATCCCCATTCCCTCCCCACTCCTGGGGGTAAGGATACTGCAAGATCCCCATTCTCTCCTCACTCCTGGGGGGAAGGATACTGCAAGATCCCCATTCGCTCCTCACTCCTGGGGGAAGGATACTGCAAAATCCCCATTCCCTTCCCACTCCTGGGGGAAGGATACTGCAAGATCCCCATTCCCTTCCCACTCCTGGGTGAAGGATACTGCAAGATCCCCTTTCGCTCCTCACTCCTGGGGGAAGGATACTGCAAAATCCCCATTCCCTCCCCACTCCTGGGGGTAAGGATACTGCAAGATCCCCATTCTCTCCTCACTCCTGGGGGAAGGATACTGCAAGATCCCCATTCCCTCCCCACTCCTGGGGGAAGGATACTGCAAAATCCCCATTCGCTCCCCACTCCTGGGGGTAAGGATACTGCAAGATCCCCATTCTCTCCTCACTCCTGGGGGAAGGATACTGCAAGATCCCCATTCGCTCCTCACCCCTGGGGGAAGGATACTGCAAAATCCCCATTCGCTCCCCACTCCTGGGGGAAAGGATACTGCAAGATCCCCATTCCCTCCCCACTCCTGGGGGTAAGGATACTGCAAGATCCCCATTCTCTCCTCACTCCTGGGGGAAGGATACTGCAAGATCCCCATTCGCTCCTCACCCCTGGGGGAAGGATACTGCAAAATCCCCATTCGCTCCCCACTCCTGGGGGAAAGGATACTGCAAGATCCCCATTCCCTTCCCTACTCCTGGGGGAAGGATACTGCAAGATCCCCATTCGCTCCCCACTCCTGGGGGAAGGATACTGCAAAATCCCCATTCCTTCCCTACTCCTGGGGGAAGGATACTGCAAGATCCCCATTCCCTTCCCACTCCTGGGGGAAGGATTCTGCAAAATACCCATTCCCTCCCCACTCCTGGGAGAAGGATACTGAAAAATACCCATTCTCTCCCCATTTCTTGGGGAAGGATACTGCAAAATCCCTATTTGCTCCCCACTCCTGGGGGGAAGGATACTGCAATATCCCCATTCTCTCCCCACCCCGCTAACCTGCTTTCCAGCTTGTTCTCCTGTGCAGGGCAACAAAAGACGACCCAACCAATCAGCTGGGACTCGGGAGACAGCGAATAGATAGGGAGGGGGGCAGCCAGAGGATGGTATTTGTCGGTTCTCCAAACTACTCAAAATGTGAGCATGAGAACTGATGGACCCATATATACCTGTTTTGAATCTATGTTTCTATAACACAGTGTTTCCCAACCTTGGCCACTTTACGAGAGGTGGACTTCAATTCCCAGACTTCCTTGCCCTCGTACTGGCTAACAATCAGTACTGGATTGCTACCAGTACGGTAAAGAATGGCACAGTGGTAACAATCTCTGCACTGCATGCGCAGCTTCGGTTATTGTGCATGCGTATGCATCCCAGCATGGTTTTTCTTCTACGCCTGCGTAGGAAGCAAAATCCTGCAAGAGCGCACATGTGCAGGCAAGATTTCAGCAATGTTTTTTTGTTTGCTTCTGCGCATGCACAGAAGCAAAAAAAAAATCACTGAAATCTCACACGTACGTCCGCTCGTAAGGTTTTTACTTCCTCTGCATACACGGAATCAAAAACACGCTGGGACATACCCGCACACACACGAACTAACTGAAGCTACACACGCAGTGCACCGGTAGCGCCGGCAATAGGAATCTGAGGGTGTTTGGGATGTCCATCTCTTTTAAAGTGTCAAATATTAGGAATCATTGCTCTAGGACAGGGGTTTCAAACTCAAGCCTGGGGGCCAGATCCAGCCTGTGAGGTGTTCAGATATGACCCATGGGACTATCCTGGAAACAGTGAAGGACAGCCCTGCGGTGCTTTGCCAGTGAAAACGGAGCTCTGTTTTTGCCTGCAACTGCCTCCTGCAGCCCCCTACAAGTAAAAATGGAGCTCAGGGGGACAGAGCGCTCAGACCACCATAGTTCCCCCCAACACGAGTGACATCGAGCTGGCCACATCCATCCTGGGCATGCCCCCTCCCCAGGCGGGGATTGCCGCCTCTACCGGAACAATGTGTGTGCAGCTCCGCATCGCCGGTGTGCATGCATGTGCGCCCCAGCGAGATTTTGCTTCTGCGCATGTGCAAGAAAGGACAATTCCATCTGTCCGGCCATCACCCTGGGAGGGGAACTATTGACCCCCTCAGAGAGGGTTCGCAACTTGGATGTCCTCCTCGATCCACAGCTGACATTGGAACACCATCTTTCAGCTGTGGTGAGGAGGGCGTTTGCCCAGGTTCACCTGGTGCACCAGTTGCGGCCCTATTTAGACAGGGAGACATTGCTCACAGTCACTCATGCCCTCATCACCTCGAGGTTTGATTACTGCAATGCTCTCTACATGGGGCTATCTCTGAAAAGTGTTCGGAAACTTCAGATCGTGCAGAACGCGGCCACAAGAGCCATCGTGGGGCTTCCTAGATTCACCCACATCTCTACAACACTCCGTGGCTTGCATTGGCTGCCGATCAGTTTCCAGTCATAATTCAAAGTGTTGGTTATGTTAAAGCCCTACATGGCATTGGACCAGAGTACCTCCGGACCCACCTGCTACCGCACGAATCCCAGCGACCGATAAGGTTCCACAGAGTTGGCCTTCTCCGGCTCCTGTCGACTAAACAATGTCATTTGGGGGGCCCCAAGGGAAGAGCCTTCTCTGCGGCAGCCCCAGCCCTCTGGAATCAACTACCCCCGAGATTAGAACTGCCCCCACCCTCCTTGTCTTTCTTAAATTACTCAAGACCCATCTATACCACCAGGCATGGGGGAGTTGAGACACCTTTCCCCCCGGCTTTTCTATATTTATGTTTGGGTATGTATGTGTTGTTTGCTTTTTAAATATGATAGGATTTGTTTTCGCTAGAATATTGTTTTTATTGTTGTTGTGAGCCGCCCCGAATCTTTGGAGAGGGGCGGCATACAAATCTAATAAATAAATAAAGAAATAAAGAAGCAAAATCTCATTAGAGGAGCGCACAAAAGAGATTTCAGCTATTTTTTTGCTTCTGCATATGTACAGAAGCAAAAAAATGCCAAAATCTATCTCACACAGATGTCCTCTTGCGAGATTTTACTTCCTGCGCATGCGCAGAAGCAAAGTCTCGCTGGGGTATGTACACACATGCGCTGGCAATGCAGAGCTGCATGCACACCTCCATTTTCGCTACCGGTACGCAGTGTGTCCCGTACCGGCTAGCAGCCTAATGCTGACCTTCCCCCTCCTGAGGGCAAACACAACTCGGATGTGGCCCTCAATGAAATTGAGTCCTCTAGGACAGTGTTTCCCAACCTTGGCCACTTGAAGATATTTGGACTTCAACTCCCAGAATTCCCCAGCCAGCAAATGCTGGCTGGGGAATTCTGGGAGTTGAAGTCCAGATATCTTCAAGTGGCCAAGGTTGGGAAACACTGCTCTATGAGTACTTATGCTATTTTAAGGAAGGATTATATAGAATGTCCAATCTTGACATTTTTAGCTGGCTGGAAGAATTTGGGGAGTCTTAAAAGTTTCCAAAGTTTGATGCCCCGATGTAGAATTGCAGCTACTTCCACACCTCTGCTTCTCCCATAGAGTAAGAGAATGCTGAGATTATGTTTCTTCTCAATGATTTTTTTCCTCCTCAGTCAGCCCCATATTCTTCACTAGAAGGAAATTTCCCCCCTAATTCCGTAGAGTGGAAATGGGAGGGAAATGCAATAAGGAAATGACTGGTGGCCATGGGTCAGATGCGTGGGGGGTATCAAGCATTGGGATTTCTCTCTCCCAGATTGGAAAGGATTTGAATTCCAGGTTGAAACCAGAAGCTTGGATATGTTGTATTTTAATGTCAACCTACTAGCTATATTTTCTTAAAATGTATTTTGAGTGAATTACACTCTAGACTAGCATAGAGGGCTAATCTTTTAAGAGTCACTGTTTTGAAGATTCATTGTGAAGAGGGGGGACAACTGTCCTGTGGAAATTTTCATTGTCAGAATAGAATAGAGTAGAATAGAGTAGAATTCTTTATTGTCCAAGTGTGATTGGACACACAAGGAACTTGTCTTTGCTACATACCTCTCAGTGTACATAAAAGAAAAAAGATACATTTGTCAAGAATCATTAGATACAACACAATGATAGTCATAGGGTACAAATAAGCAATCAAATTACACTGGGAGACAATCAATATAAACTGTAAGGATACAAACAATAAAGTTACAATCGTACAGTCATTAGTGGGAGGAGATGCTATATAATATGATGTTAATATGATGCTGTTAATATGGCTCTGCTCTGCACTACATCCTACGACATCTTGAATCTCCCAAGACCTACGCAAGGGTCTTCTTTGTAGACTTTAGTTCAGCATTCAATACCATCATTCCAGACGCTCTTGTAATTAAACTAAATCAGCTAGTGGTATCTGAACACATTTGTAAGTGGATCGCAAACTTCCTAAGAGACAGGAAGTTGCAGGTGAAGCTAAGCAGAATCACATCCAATACGCAGGGGTGGCCTACTGCCCGAATTGGGGGGAATGCAGTGGGGTAGTGAAAATGGAGCTCCACCCCAGAGCACCCAATTTGCACTGAAAGATGTTGAAATAAAATGCATAAGCCACGCCCGCAGCGTGATAGTAAAAATTTTGGTAGCCCTTCGCTGCAGATTCCTGTACAATTAGCACAGGGCCCCTCCAAGGCTGTGTTCTCTCACCACTTCTCTCTATACACCAATGACTGCATCTCAAATGATCTCTCTGTTAAACTACTGAAGTTGCACAGGATACAACAGTGGTCAGACTCATTCGAGAATGATGAATCTGCATACAGACAGAAGGTTGAACAAGGAGCCTCATGGTGCGAGCAGAACAATCTGGAACTGAACACACTCAAAACTGTAGAAATGGTGGTAAACTTTAGGGGACACCCCTCCCCAATTCTACCACCTCTTACAATACTAGACAACACAGTATCAAGAGTAGAGACACTCAAATTTCTAGGTTCTATCATATCTCAAGACCTAAGATGGTCACCTCACATCAAAAACATTATCAAAAAAGCACAACAAAGTATGTTTTTTTCTGCACCAACTCAGGAAGCTCAAACTGTCCACGGAGCTGCTGATGTACTTCTACAGAGGAATAATTGAGTCTGTCATCTGCACCTCTATAACTGTCTGGTTTCAGTTATGGAGAGACAGACTCAGACTTCAGAGGATAATTAGAACTGCAGAAAAAACAATTGCTGCCAACCTGCCTTTCATTGAGGACCTGTATACTGCACGAGTCAAAAAGAGGGCCATGAAAATATTTACTGACCCCTCGCATCCTGGACACAAACTGTTTCAACTCCTACCCTCAAAATGACGCTATAGGGCATTGCACACAAAGAACATTTTTTCCCAAATGCCATCACTTTGGTAAACAAATAATTCCCACACCACTGTCAAACTATTCTTTGATTGCATTATTATTAGTCTTCCCATTGTTCCTGTCACCCATCTCCTCCCACTTATGACTCTATGACTGTAACCTGCTGTTTGTATCCTTACAATTTATTTTGATTATTCTGCTTGCTTATCTGTCATCTGCACCTCTATAACTGTCTGGTTTGGTGCTGCAACCCAACAGGACCGACACAGACTTCAGAGGAGAATCAGAACTGCAGAAAAAACAATTGCTGCCAACCTGCCTTCCATTGAGGACCTGTATACTGCACGAGTCAAAAAGAGGGCAGGGGAAATGTTTACTGACCCCTCGCATCCTGGACACAAATTGTTCCAACTCCTACCCTCAAAACGTCACTACAGAGCACTGCACACCAAGACAACTAGAACAGGTTTTTCCCGAACGCCATCACTCTACTAAACAAATAATTCCCTCAACACTGTCAGACTTTCTACTAAATCTGCACTTCTATTCTACTAGTTTTTCTCATCATTCCTTTCACCCATTTCCTCCCATGTTGACTGTATGACTGTAACTTGTTGCGTATATCCTAAGATTTTTATTAATATTGCTTCTTCATTGCTTATTTGACCCCTATGACAATCATTAAGTGTTGTACCACATGTTTCTTGACAAATGTATATTTTATTTTATGTACGTTGAGAGCATATGCACCAAGACAAATTCCTTGTGTGTCCAATCACACTTGGCCAATAAAAATTCTATTCTATTCTATTCTATTTGTACCTTAGGATAATCATTTGTTGTACCTCATGATTCTTGACCAATATAACTTTTCTTTTATGTACAGTGAAAGGATATGCACCAAAGACAAATTCTTTGTGTGTCCAATCACACTTGGCCAATAAAGAATTCTATTCTATTCTATTCTATTCTATTCTATTCTATATGAGTGGTGGGAACGATGAGAAGATTAATAGAAGTGCAGACTTGACAGTGTTGAGGAAATTATTTGTTTAGCAGAGTGATGGCGTTTGGGAAAAAACTTTTCTTGTGTCTAGTTTTTGGGGTGTGCAGTGCTCAATTAGAGCTGTTTTGAGTTGAAACAATTTGTGTCCAGGATGCGAGGGGTCAGTAAATATTTTCATAGCCCTCAATGGAAGGCAGGTTGGTAGCAATTGTTTTTTCTGCAGTTCTGATTATCCTCCAACATCTGCATCTGTCTTGTTGGGTTGCAGAACCGAACCAGACAGTAAAAGAGGTGCAGATGACAGACTGATTATTTCCTGGGTAGAATGGTTACCAACTGTACCTATACAGATAGTCCTTGACTTACAACCATTCATCCAGTGTTTAGCAACTGTTCAAAGTTACAACAGCACTGAAAAAAAGTGATTTTCAACCAGAGCCTGCACTTAAAGCTGTCCCAGCATCCTCTCCCAGTCCCAGCTTAATGTGAATATCATTTGTGATCAGGGGTAAGCTACTGCCCAGCCAGTGGGGGGGACACGACACAATGGGGTAGTGAAAATGGAGCTCCACCCCAGAGCACCCAATTTGCACTGAAAGATGTTGAAAGAAAATGCAGGACGTCCTACAGTGTGGTAGTAAAAAGTTTGGTAGCCCTTCACTGTTTGTGACCCTCCCAGAAAGCTTCAGAAAAGCAAAGCCAGCTGGGAACCCAGATTTGGTTAATAGCCATAGGAATCATTTAACAACTGCTGCAGTGATTCACTTAACAACTGTGGGGAAAAAGTCATAAAATTGGTGATTGTAAGTCAAGAACTACAGTGATCCCTCGATTAGCACGGTCTCGATTAGTGCGAAACGCTACAACACGGTTTTTCAAAAAATATTAATTAAAAAATACTCCACGTTTTTTTTGCTATACCACGGTTTTTCCCACCCGATGACGTCATACGTCATCACCAAGAGTCACTTCTCTGTCTCTTTCTCTTTCTTTCCTGTCATTCCCTGCTTTAATCATTTTCTCATTTCTCTTTTTTTCTCCCCTTTTTTCTATCATTTCTCTCTCTCTTTCTTCCTCTCTCACACTCTCTTCCTCCCTCTCTCATCTCTTTCTTTCCTTCTCTCTCTTTCCTTCTCTCTCCCCCCCTCCACTTGCCCACGAGAAGAAAAAAAGCAACCTCTGCCGGGCAGCTCCCCTTGTGCCCCTGCTTTGTGCCTGCCTCTTGTCCCTCTCTTTTGGGGATTTTTTTTTCTTTTCTGTCTGAGTGCGTCTGTGTGAGCGCGAGAGAGGGAGTGCGTGTATGTGTGTGTGTGTCTGTTGCGGCTTGGGCTGGTCGGCCTCGGAGGCGGGAGAAGGCGAAGAGGTAGCAAGCGGGGAACCCGGCGGGGTGGATGGCGGCGGCGGCGTGTGTGTGTGTGGTGGCCGCCTTCAGCTTGGGGTCGCCGCCGGCGTGCTTGAAGGACGCGCCGCCGCCCGCCTTGGAGCCCTCGAAAGCCTCGTCGTCTTCTGTGCTCTGCTCGCCGCTGCTCTCCAAGCGGGGCGCAACGGCTGGGAGCGCGCGCCTTTTCTCCCCTGCGTGGATCCTGGCTAGCCGTCGCGCCTCTCTTGAAGATGGGGAGCCTGGCGACTTGCTGTTTTCCCCCACCGAGGACAATCGGGGTAAACTCTTTTGGTTGGGAACCAACCGGCCCCGTGCTCTTTTGGCTCTCTTGGGGTTTCCCCTTTGCCTGGGCAGCAGGAAGACCCAGGGAAGGTTCCTTTGGCCGCCCAACAGCTGATCTGCTCCGCAGCGCGGCAGCAGCGAGGAGCCGAAGATGGGGTTTCCCCTTTGCCTGGGCAACGGGGAAACTCCATCTTCGGCTCCTCGCTGCTTCCGCGCTGTGGAGCAGATCAGCTGTTGGGCGGCCAAAGGAACCTTCCCTGGGTCTTCCCCGCTGCCCACACGCAAACTCCACCATCTGCGCATGTGCGGCCATGGAAAAAAAAGGTGCGCATGCGCAGATGGTGTTTTTACTTCCGCACCACTATAACACAGAAAATCGATTAGCGCGGGAGGTCTTGGAACGTAACCCCCGCGCTAATCGAGGGATCACTGTACTTCCATTTATTCCAGGTCAGATAGTTTATTTCCTCATTTAAAAAGAAGAGGGTTTGGAGGGTTATTCCGAATATTCCTAAACATCTCTTTATTCCTTTTAAGAATAAATGAAATGCATTTTTAAAAAAACATTAAGTGACATGAATAGTTAAGTCTTTCCTTTCAAGAATTATCTTTAGGAATCAGGATACTCTTCCCCTTTGTGCTGTATAGCTACAAAAACATCTATCACAATTTCACAATTATCAAACTTTCCAAAATTATTAATGTAGCTCAACTGATCTAAATATAGGCCTCTTTACATGCAAGGCAATCACATACAGTCTTAACTGAAAATGAGCCCAATTAACGTTAGTAGGTTTTGTTTCTCAATAGATACAAAACAAGGGGAATTTTAAATAGCTATCTGAATTGGCAATTTGTGATATCACATCTAGAACAAAGATAATATTTTTGCTGAATTCAGTGTATCATTTTTAAGGATATACACTCCAAAATCAACTGATAAACCTTGAAATGACCTTTCTGCTATCATTAAGCACAGCAAATATTTAATATTCCGGATTTACTTTCTGCACATAACATTATATACTTAGAAAAGAGAACCTCTTTGGATCCCTGAACGAAACGAATAATTATGATATGCAGCTTTCCATCCATGTATTATGATTTCTTTCATTCATACATATATTCTTTTGCAAATAAGATAAATTAGGAATAAAATTTTACATTGAACCCAGATCCTTTGTTGGGTTTCTTTGCATGCATGATATATAGAAATCCCAGTTTACCGTGATAGTGGTAATGTGCATAAAGGCAATCCTTGCTTAATGATTGGTTGCTGAGCAATCGACATTACAACAGCCATACAAAAGGGACTTGTAATTCAGTTCCAGAATTTCAGTGACTGCACATCCTTCTCCCCCAGTCACATGACTGCATCAGCAACAATGTCTTAATTATTAGATTTGCCATTGTATATTGTTTTTTATTATTGCTGTGAGCCGCCCCAAGTCTGCGGAGAGGGGCGGCATACAAATCTAATAAATTGAATTGAATTGAATGTCACTACTGGTAGTTGACTTACAGCCATTCCTTTAGTGACCATTCAAAGTTACAATGGCACTGAAAAAAGTAACTTATGTTTCCACACTTATAACATTTACAGCATCCCCATGGTCAAAATTTGGATGCCTAGCAACTGGCTTGTATTTATAATAGTTGCAGTGCCCTGGTGTCATCATGTGGTCACTTTTTGAGACTTGGGGAAGTCAGATTCATTTATAACAATCATGTTACTAATTTAACTGTAGTGATTCACTTAACAGCTGTGTCCAAAAATTCATGAAATGGGGCAAAACGTGCTTAACAACTAAGATGCTTAGCAATCGAAATTTTGGATTCAATATGTCGCAAGTCGAACATTATATATGTATAGTCAATTGCAGCCTTCTGAATGCATTAAATTGCTTCACCACAATGTTCATATTATTTTATTTATTAGTTATTTATGGGATGTATCTGCCGCCCAACTCCAATTGGACTCTGATTATGATATAGCATTTGCTTATCAACATTGCAAAAAAGGTTGTAAGATCAGGTGGGTTACATGAGTGACCATCTTGAGTTACAACAGAAATTCCAGACTTTGTTACAGTCATAAGTCAAGGACTAGATGTATTGCAGAAAATACCAACATCCAGCTGATCTGGGAAAAAAGCAAAGGAACAAATGATTTAGAATTCAAATGGGAGACCACCAGGAAATCTTCAGATCGCAGACTACACTCGAAGTTAAAATAAAAAGTCAATGATAGATCATTTATTTATTACTGCTAAATTACTATATCTACTAAGATACACATTGATGGTATCCAATGGCAGTGGCGCAGCAGGTAGAGTGCTGTCCTGCAGGCCACTGAAGCTGACTGTAGATCTGTAGGTCAGCGGTTCAAATCTCATCACAGGCTCAAGGTTGACTCAGCCTTCCATCCTTCCGAGGTGGGTAAAATGAGGACCCGTATTGGCTGGGAAATAGGCTGGCTCTGTTAAAAAGTGCTATTGCTAACATGTTGTAAGCCGCCCTGAGTCTAAGGAGAAGGGCAGCATAAAAATCAAATAAATAAAATAAATAAACTCCCGTGAAATTAAGATTAGTGATCAGAGATTGATTTTAAGCATGCAATGAAAGAAGAGGATGGGCCTAACCAACAATTGGCTAGGTCGGGAAGCCAGGGGGAAGGATTATGGGGACAGAGAGGAGGAGAGATTTCAAAAGCAAATCTGGAAGGACTGCAAGTTTTTGCCAGGATCAAGTTCCAAGAAGGATCACCCCATATCCCCAGGAAGAAGCCAGACTCCAAAGAAACAAAAGAAAATTTGTTTTGGGGTCTTTTTATATAGAATAGAATGAAATAGGAATGGGAATAGAATATAGAAATAGAAATAGAATGGAATGGAAATGGGGGATAGAATGTAGAAATAGAATAGAAACAGAAAAGGAATAGGAATACAGTATCGAAATAGAATACAGAAATAGAAATGAATAGAATAGAAATAGAATGGAATGGAATGGGAATAGGAATAGAATATAGAAATAGAATAATAGAATGGAATAGGAATAAAAATAGAAATAGAATAGAATAATAGACTAGACTGGAATAGGAATAAGATTAGGATTGGAATATAGAAATAGAATAATAGAACAGAAAGAGAAATGGAATATAAATAGAATATAGAAACAGAATAAAATTAGAATGGGCTTTATTTTCACTTTAAATGTATCCTGTAATCAGCATACATTAAAATGAAATAATAGCTCTCAAAGGCTCTCCACATCTAATATAAAGCTAAACATGACAAGATAAATTTGGGGTCTCCTCTCCGATTGGGGGTGTCTTTTTTTCCCTTCTTCCCACGTTACTGGAGAGGGAGGCTTACGTCAGCGCAGGCTCTTTCCCGGAAGCCATCTATTGCTAAGGAGTCCTATCCCAAATGCAAGCACTGCACTTCCCGGGAGGGCCCCTAGAGGGCCACAGCCGACCACAAATCGTGTGTGTTGTGGGAACCCTGTTTGACAGCCTTTCCATAACAGAGCAGCCCGGGAGGAGGGGGAGAGGAGTCGGAGGAAAGCCAGGCACGCCCTCTCCGACGCGCATGCCCATACCGACCTTCGACGACAGGCGATAAGATGGCGGCGGGAGATGAGACCGCCCATTACCCCGCCTCCCCTCCGCCCTCGGCAGGGCGGAGTTTTCCCCCCGTCGGCGCAGGAGCGTTCTCTCGCTTTCGTTTCTGACGTCTGACGGAGCCATTCGAACTTTATTTCCCCCCACTCCCGTCACACACCCTACTTCGCCGGGACCGCGCGCGCCGGAGAAGAGCTCGCGAAAGTGAGTGGGTTGTGACGCCCGCGGGCGACAGCCTGGGCGGTTGGGGGGGGGGGGCTCCGTCATCTTCCTCCCTCAGGGACGCCGGGGTCAGCCGCTGACGGGGATCGCTCCGGGCCGGTCAGCCGGCCGGCCGGCGTCTCTCTCTCTCTCGACAAGCGGGCTGGAGATCCTCGAGGGAGGGGTATGTGGGGTGTTTTCCCTCAGAAGGGTCCCTCTTTGTCTTTCACCTGAGCCTCCAGGTGAGCTGGGTTCCATCTTGGGGGATTGGGACTCGGGAATGTGGGGATGATAAGTGCCACCTTCCCCAAGATACGGTGCCATTTAAGGAGGCGCGTGTGACGTCACAGCACAAAGGACCGACGCTCGCGTCGTGACGTCACAGTGCAGGTCCCACCCTTGCACCGTGATGTCATCGGGCATGCCCCTCCCCCTTTCAACTCTGCTATCGAGACAAGCTCCACCCTCTTTGGAATTTCAGGTCAGCCTCCCTATATAAGTGGATGGGTGGACTTCAATTCCCAGCATGCCCCAGCCAGCATGTGCTGGTTGAGGCATGCTGGGAGTTGAAGTCCACCGGTCATGAAGATGGAGAAACCTGCCTTCATAACATCTTTTTTGTCTCTTGTTGGGGGGGACATTCCATAGCCCCAACCCCCACCCCCCATTTGCCTAAGTAAACCCTACAATATAATTTTGGGTGATTCGCTTCTGCTCATGGCATTGTTGTAGCAAACAAAGTAAACTCTTCCAAAACATCTTAACCAAGTCAAACCCAAATAATATTTATTTTATTTAGACATTTATATACCTGCCCCATCATATAACATTGGCTTGGATTTTTTTTCCTGGCATCACCATTTTTTATAAAAGTATTGAGGGTATGGGTAACTAGAGTTGTGGTGGCACAGTGGTTAGAGTGCAGTACAGTGATCCCTCGATTTTCGCGGGTTCAAACTTCGCGAAATGGCTATACCACGGTTTTTCAAAAAATATTAATTAAAAAATACTCCGCGGTTTTTTTCCTATACCACGGTTTTTCCCACCCGATGACATCATACGTCATCACCAAGAGTCACTTCTCTCTCTCTTTCTCTTTCTTTCCTGTCATTTTCAGCTTCAATCATTTTCTCATTTCTTTTTTTCTCCCCTTTTTTCTATCATTTCTCTCTCTCTCTCTCTACCTTCCACTCTCCCCCCTCTTGCTCTCTCTCTCTCTTTCTCCCTCTCCCTCTCTGTGAGAACGCCTGCCCCACCTCTCCTGCAGCCCCCTCGCTGATAGCTGGGACGAAAGTGCTCTCAGCTAAGGGACTGTGAGAGGGGCGAGGCAGGCATTCTCAAAGCGCTCAGAGCGGCTACCAGCCGAATGAGGAGGATGAGAAGCCGTAGCCGCCAGCGCTGCTGCGGGAGGACCCGTGTCCGAAGAAAGCCAGTGAGAGGGGTGGATCGGGCGGGCGGGCGGTAGCGGCGAGGGGGGCGGAGGTGCTGGGGGGGCGGGGGCAGCCGACATTCAAAGCAATCTTTGCCGGCCTCCGCACTTTCGTCGCTCCCTGCCCTAATTTCAAGCCCGGCTCCTTGCGCTGCCTTGAAAAAGGGTGCGTGGGGGTAGTTATAGGCTGTCCATAGCCAAAAATGGTGTTTTTACTTCCGCACCGCTACTTCGCGGAAAATCGACTTTCGCGGGAGGTCTTGGAACGTAACCCCCGCGAAAATTGAGGGAACACTGTACTGCTAACTCCCAGCTGTCTGCAATTTGGCAGTTCAAATCTCACCAGGGCACAAGGTTGACTCAGGTAAAAATGAAGACCCAAATTTCCATATGCTGGGTCTGTAAACCATGTAGAGAAAGATGTGAAGCATTATGAAGCGGTATATAAGTCTAAGTGCCATTGCTATTGCTAGAGTGAAACTATGGAAATACCCAGCATAAGGTTTGTTAAAGTGGACAAAAAAAAGCTAAGTGTCAGGCCGAAGCCATCCTTTGGAGTTAGAGACTTTAGCCTTCCACAATTAGAATAGTATCATGGGAAATGGGAGGGGTGATTGCATGAGAGAGAAAGTTACTAGCCATAACAAATTCCTTCTTGAAAGTCCAAGGTCATCCTTTGTTCAGCATCAACAGAAATATGGAGGAGGTCCCTGAACTTGCAGACAATCAAACTGGCCCACGTGATGAACTTGTGGGTGTGGGGACGAGAGATGAACCATAACCTGGGTGGGAAACTGTAGGAACTTTAGTACCGATTTGACTACTATTAGTTACCAGCATGATTCTGATAATAAATTGGAACTTGGAAGAAAGCCAAGGTTTGGAGTCTGATTTATTTCTTGGATGTTATTGGGAAGGCTGACACCAAGAAATGATGTGGTGCCTTACAATCCAAAAATTTAAACACTCTGCAAGTAGTCCTTGACTTACAACAGTTCGTTTAGTAACTTTTTGAAGTCACAGCGGCACTGACTTCACAATTGCAACCATTGCAGCTTCTCTGTGGTCACACTATTCAAATTCACCCCCTTGCCTCCTATTTATGACAGTTTGCAGTGGCTTGGGGTCATATGATCCCCATTTGCAACTTTTTGACAAACCAAGTCAATGGGGAGATCAGATTCACCTTTGCCAGAAAAGGTTGTAAAATGGAGCAAAACTCACTTAACAAATGTTTCACTTAAAACAGAAACTTTGGGCTCAGTTGTGATAATAAGCAGAGGACTACCTGTATTCACTTTACACTTGGATTCAGCATCCATCTCCAGTGGGCACAAGTTACAATTACATACAATAATTTTTTTTTTCGGTGGATGAGATTTTATGATGGTGCCCTGACAGTTGCTGCTTGTAATATGAGAGCAACTCCATGAGCAAATAGAAATAAAAACTATTCACCAAACTGTGTCCTATTGACAGACTGTTTGTTACTCAGTTTCCTCTATCTTATGAGTAGAAAGTCCTTAAAATCTGAGGTTCAGGATAATGGGATACTAGGAGGATTTTTACAGTTCTCCGCAATGTACGAACTTTCACCTAAAAGTCAACTTGTTTATGAACACTCGAAAGACAAGTCATGGGACAGTGGTCTTGAATTATTCAGATACCCTCAAGAGATTTTGGGAAGCTGTGTACATGTATAAAAATAAATATAGTGGGATGAATTTTCCTTTGGTGGAAATGTTATAAAATAGCCTTCCTTTTACAATCGCAATTGGGACCAGAATTTCTGCTGCTAAGCAAGATGGTTCTTAAGTGAACTGCTAGATCTGATTGTATGGGCTCTGTGCCACAATTGTTAAATGAATCACATGATTGTGGGGGGAAATCTGTTTTCCCTCGTTGACTTTGCTTGTCGAAAGCTGAATTTTAATCACACAACCATGGAGTATGCTGCAACAGTCCTTTGTGCATGGACCAAATTGTGAGTTCCTTTTTCTTCAAAAAGTGGCTAAACAAGTGGTTGTAAGTTGAGGACTACGTATAGATGAAATAGGGATTCATACCATGGCACTGGACCAGAATATCTCCGAGACCGCCTTCTGCCGCACGAATCCCAGCGACTGATTAGGTCCCACAGAGTGGGCCTCCTCCGGGTCCCGTCAACTAAACAATGTCGGTTGGCGGGCCCCAGGGGGAGAGCCTTCTCTGTGGCGGCACCGACTCTCTGGAACCAACTCCCCCCGGAGATCAGAACTGCCCCTACTCTTCCTGCCTTCCGTAAACTCCTCAAAACCCACCTTTGCCGTCAGGCATGGGGAAACTAAACATCTTCCCCTGGGCACGTTGAATTTATATATGGTATGCTTGTGTGTGTGTATGTTAGTATAGGGGTTTTTCTTAAATTTATAATATTTTAATTAATTGGATTATGTATTGGATTGTCTTTTCACTTGTTGTGAGCCGCCCCGAGTTTTCGGAGAGGGGCGGCATACAAATCCAAATAATAAATAAATAAATAAATAAATAATAAATAAACGTTTTCCTTTTTTAATTTTTTATTTTAATGCCAGGATGGCGCAGAACAAGTTTCTTGCAGCGAAGCTGAAAAGCTATTTGCGTGAAGACAGAATTCAGCTGTGGAAACCTCCATATACCAACAGCAACAAGGAAGCTGGAGAGGAGCTGAAGGTAAGTAAGCGAGCACATTGCCTCTCCTGTCGGGTTATGCATTTTTATGGCTTTTGGTATTCTTAGCAGATTCATGTGTTGTTTTTTTAATTGTCCTAGGATCTCACCCGGCAATATTCAGCCAGGCTCAATTGCAGTGACAGTACAATAGAAGCTCTTCTTGAAGAAATACGTTGCAAAGCTGTGGACAGAGGAATAGGAAATGAAGCTTTTAGGTCCACCGGCGTGGCAACCCTTGAAATAGCCTTACCACCAAGGATGGGCAAAGTAAGCAGCTGCTTCCCGTTATCCGAAGAAAAGCTCCGTCCACTGGGCATGAGGAGAGTGCGTTTTTGTGAGATATCAGAACGATAATTCAGGTGGTCCTCGACTTATGACTGTTGCTTAGTTATGACCTACAGACTTATGAACTGGATCCATCCACCTGATGGCCGCATTCCCCCACCCCCACCCCAGTCATATAGCCTTTGTTTTATGACAGTTTTGCTCAAATCAATCACTTGCAGTTGCAGCTTTCCAGATTCATATGATCACCATTCAAAACCTTCCCGCCCGGCTTTGGATAAGCAAAGTCAATGGGGGAAACCAGATTGGGTTAACAAGTACATGACTCAGTTAACAACTGCACGGATTCATTAAACAGCTTGGCAAACAAGGGTTATGAAAATGGATGGGGACTCGCTTAACAACTTCCTTGCTTAGCCATCCCAAAGTTTGGCCCCAAATTGTGGTCATAAGTCAAGGATTATCACTATTGAATTCTTAAAGACAAAGGACCTGTGTATTTACTTGAATTTGGTGCTTCTTGTATTTTAGTACAGGGGGCTCCAACCTTGACAACTTTAAACCTGGTGGGTTTCAAAGCTGGCTGAGGAATTCTGGGAGTTGAAGTCCACCAGGCTTAAAATTGCCCTAGTTGAAGATCCTGCCTTTAATAGTATTAATATCAGGAACAATTTGCAAGTGAAGAAATTTTCAAGACTGTCTGTTTTGCCAAAATCTTTCAGGTTTCATAGGGATTATTGCTGTTGTTAATTCTAGAATTGAGGCTTGCATTGTTCACTGCAGTTTCTTTTCATTTCCCCTCCACCTCTGCCTTATGTATGTGTGTTTGTAGGACTAAATTGAATATTAAGATTCCCATTTGCTCTGTGTTTACTAATGCATGTAAATTTGAAAGAAAAAAATTGAGAAAAGTTAGGAAGGATTGGAATGAAACCAAATTTGCGTTAAACAATGCTGCTAAGCTGGTCAGAACAATATCCAAAATTCCAAAATGTAAATACTGAAATTTTAATGTAGCGGTCCTACTCAGCAAATAAGGCCAACATGCTTGAACACCCCAAATCTTTTATATCCTCTTTAAATGAATCAGTATTTTCTGTTGTTCATAGACGCAAAAGAATATACTGGAAACCAAATTGGTTATCACAGGAAAAGAGCTGCGATCCCAGTAAGTATCTACTGAGTACTTGAGTGCTCTGCTAAAAGTTCCTGTAATTTATATAACTGCATACTATAATTATAGCATACATGCCATACAGATCATTTGTGTATATTCGTCTCAGAAAGGTAAAAACATAGAAGAAATTTATTTTACCTGTTCCTCAGTTTGAACATAAAAATAGATTTTCAGAGTATAGGGACTCTTCCATTTATGACCACAATTGTGCCTGGAATTTCCATTAAAAGTCACCGGGCTATAAAGCATCACATGGCCAAAAAGTACTTATCAGTATAATCATGAAGCTGAATTGTTTTGTGTAACTATTATGCTTCTTCCCAGAATAGTACCGAGGTGGAGATTTGAAGAAGAGTACATTAAAGTAATTATAAATAAGAAGCAATTGACATGCAAGATAATTTTGCAAAGTTAGCGGTTTTTTTCTTGAAAAGGTACATGGTTGTATAATGTTGAAGTTGAATTGCTTTTACTAGCTATTGTTCTTTTCCCAGAATAGCACAAAAATATGGATTTGAAGAAAACTGCATTAAAGTAATTATAAACAAGAAACAACTGGAATTAGGTATGTATCTTGGGTTTAAATGCATTTTCAGAATAATTGTTCGTTCAGCTTCTCAACAGAGCTGTTCAGAGCTAAGTGCTGAAGTTTCTACTTCGAAATATTCCCGCTGGCTTTGGCTGCAGCATCAATCCGCTTCCATTTTACAGGAAAGACGCTTGAAGAGCAGGGTGTCACCCACAATGTCAAAATGATGGTGCTTGAGCTGAAGCTGAGCGAGGAAGAAACCAGGAGAAAAATCCGTGAAGAAGAGATACAGTATGAACAGGAGGCCTTAAAGAGCAAAGAGATCAGTCAAAGGATGAAGAGGACCAAAAGGGGACTAGAGATACTTGCTGAAAGAGGTAGAGGAACTTTTCTCTTAAGTCGGCAATATGGTAAATGATTTAGCTTTACTAGATAAATGGTCAAAGCAATGGAAACTGCAGTTTAATGTTTCCAAATGTAAAATAATGCACTTGGGGAAAAGGAATCCTCAATCTGACTATTGTATTGGCAGTTCTGTGTTAGCAAATACTTCAAAAGAAAAGGATTTAGGCGTAGTGATTTCTGACAGTCTCAAAATGGGTGAACAGTGCAGTCAGGCAGTAGGGAAAGCAAGTAGGATGCTTGGCTGCATAGCTAGAGGTATAACAAGCAGGAAGAGGGAGATTATGATCCCGCTATATAGAATGCTGGTGAGACCACATTTGGAATACTGTGTTCAGTTCTGGAGACCTCACCTACAAAAAGATATTGACAAAATTGAACGGGTCCAAAGACGGGCTACAAGAATGGTGGAAGGTCTTAAGTATAAAACGTATCAGGAAAGACTTAATGAACTCAATCTGTATAGTCTGGAGGACAGAAGGAAAAGGGGGGACATGATTGAAACATTTAAATATATTAAAGGGTTAAATAAGGTCCAGGAGGGAAGTGTTTTTAATAGGAAAGTGAACACAAGAACAAGGGGACACAATCTGAGGTTAGTTGGGGGAAAGATCAAAAGCAACATGAGAAAATATTATTTTACTGAAAGAGTAGTAGATCCTTGGAACAAACTTCCAGCAGACGTGGTAGATAAATCCACAGTAACTGAATTTAAACATGCCTGGGATAAACATATATCCATCCTAAGATAAAATACAGAAAATAGTATAAGGGCAGACTAGATGGACCATGGGGTCTTTTTCTGCCGTCAGACTTCTATGTTTCTAAGTCCCAGACTGCTAAGAGTAGGGGGCACACACACACACACACACACACAGAGGGAGACCTTCTTTTTTTCCTTCAGATCTTCCAACACTTTTCATGCTACTTCTTTTTCCTTTAAATATCACTTTTACCGATCTTGTCAACTCCATCCAACCAGGATTTTCTTGGTCTTCCCACTGACTTGACCTTATATTCGTTTTGCAGTTTAGTAGTCATTAGCATTGGACATGCATTTCTGTTCAAGCTCAATAACCAGACCTATTTTTTTTGTTATGTCATGTAGATCTGGCCGAGAGTAGAGAAGTCCAAAAGCAACATGTAAACTTGTGTGGCTGAAAGTAGAGAGTTAATCTTAGATAAAATATGGCCCTCCCTCCCACCCCACCCCACAAATATTTGCTAATCATTGAGATATTATTTAGAAAGAATTATCCTCCCTTATTTTGTAAAATAAGCAACTCTTCTTTCACAACTATGGAAGTTAGTTAGCTTAGCCCACAACAATAGAAAGAAGCATGGCAGCTTCATAAAGCTAGCCTCTTTAGCACAACATTGTTATAGAGTTTTAATTGAGAAATTGAAAAATTCAGCATTTTGGGATGCAACATGATTCCTGATTGGGGGCCTCCTATTAAAATTATTGTCTGCAAATAACGAATGAGGGGATTAGATCAGGGGCCATTGTGATCCTAGTTTTATGGGCACACGAAGGAACTCTTGGTCCCCATTTATTTAAGGACTGCTTATCTGTTATTAGGCCTCATCCCTTTCAGCAGTTTGCTAGCTCAACCTTCCAAGAAAGCAGTTAAATAAAGCAAGGTTTTCCATATCATTTTCATTAAAAGTGTAGCGCTTGTAAAATTGTATCTTTTCTGTCACATTAAACATTAATGATAATGGGGGGGCAAATCTTCAGTACCTACACTAAAATCTTGGGGCAAGGGCTGTGCGGCCCTCAAAATTTAGGTTGCTCTCCTTTTATTTATTTTAAAATAAGTCGGGTTTATTGAAATGTGTTCGTTTTGTGTTTCTTTTTTAATGTGCGTGCTCTGTTACAGAAAATTCTTTTGATCCAGACACTACACCTTACCTAGACATAGCAAACCAAACTGGAAGAACTATCCAGATTCCTTCACAAGCCAAAAAAGTAAGCATGGATTTTTACAAAAGTTGTGTTTCTCTTCTTCCTGTCCTACTCCCCCACACCGCTTAATAACGTGTTTTGCTTGAAGAGCAATTTCTTTAATCTTTTCTTTTGGCAGGCTCTTCTGATAGCCATGGGGTACCATGAGAAGGGCAGAGCTTTCCTGAAGAAAAAAGATTATGCTGTAGCATTGCCATACCTGTTGGATGCAGATAAACACTTTTGGTAAAAACAAAAAATTTAAAAATCTCGCTTTTCTTTTTTTGCAAGACTTCTTTCAGCACTAATTACAGTGCTTCGCCTAGCAATTTTATGTACTTGTTAAAATGGGCCAAAAAACATTTCGCTTCTGTTCTTGTCATTTCCAAGTGTGCTTTGCCAACAATAATAGAAAGAAGCATTGCAGCTTTATAAAGGTAGCCTTGGCCTCAGCTTTATGGGCAATGCTGTCACTGAACAAACAATCCCAGAACGTGGCCATACAGTACAGATAGTCCTCAACTTATTGATTGACTGGTTACTTAACGACCATTCAGAGTTACAAAAGCTACTTAACGAGTCTGGTTCCAAATTGCCCATGTCCCACAATGGCACGGCTGAATTTTGATCCCTCAGAAACCAGCCCTCATTTATGGCTGTTTGCGATGCTCCAACAGTTTTGCTGGAAGAGCCTTTTTGCTTTTGGTTTCCAGAAAAAACTGGTTTTGCTTGAACGACCACTACAAAAAAGGTTGCAAAGTGAGTTCCAGTAACATGGTGGCCCACAATTTACAATTGTCACAGGTAGCAACCTTAATTATCGGGCTCCGTTGTGGTGGTAAAACTTGAGGACTATCTGTACTCAGAAAGGGAAAGAGACCTGTTTTGCTAGCAAGTCTGAAGATAAGGGCGTAACAAACTCAAGCTGTAGGCGTTAAAAGTTTGTTCGAGAGAAGCTGCAGGAAATACTTCATGATCCACCCTGTTAAGCATCCCTGACTGAAACCAGTTCAGCTCCTCCTAACAGTCTTTGGACCAGTTTCCATTCAGTCCACTCTAGCCAGTTTGTAAAGTTGTGTGGTTGTGGCTCGGAGAGAAAGGAGTCGACACATTGGTGTTTCTTTCGGGAATCGGGCATATCCCGCACTTACCTTGTTTATATTTTGGCTGTTCACTGTGTCCTTCGATGGACATTGCTGCTCCCTACCCTTCTTTGGGGATCACATTCCTGTCATGCTATTTCACTCATCCTGCCCCACAGATGTTCGGTGTAGGGTCCTGTCCTTATCCCCCTAGCTTAAGAGATCCCTGATACGAATTGCGGCTGAACCGGTAGTCCTTGGCTTATCATCACAGTTGAGAATCAAATTTTGGTCGCTAAGCAAGGCAGTTAAAAGTCAAGTCGCACCCGTTCTTAACGTTTTCTGCCACAGTTGTAAAGCAAATAATAGCAGTCACTAAGTGAATCACATAGTCATTAAGCAAATCTGGCTTGATATGGAAGGTCTCAAATGGTGATCTTGTGGCGCTGCAGCCAGGCGCATTTTTAGTGCTGTTGTAATTTTGAACGGTCACTAAAACAAACTGTTGCAAGTTGAGGACTACCTGTATCTCACACCCCTAGTATCTCTTAAATTCCACCTGCATTTCAGAAGCTCCTGTGTCCAATATGTTCTGCTTTTCAGTGAATGTGGCTCACACCTCCACACCACGGTGGATAATTACGCCGTGCTGCAGCTGGACATTGTCTGGTGCTATTTCCACCTGGGCCAGCTGGAATGCCTTGACGATGCCGAGAGAAAGCTCTTATCAGCCCATGACTGCTTCAGAAAGTGTTACGGAGAGAACCATGAAAGGCTGGTCACCATAAAAGTAGGCTGGTTACGTGTGTTTTAACAAGCCCCCATAGTCAGATACGTTGAATGAATATTGTACATGAAAAATAACTTTTTATATTTCCAGTTTTTGTTGCAAACCAATCCAGAGTCATTTTGGGTAGTGTAATACATAAATTTACTAATAAACGAAACTCTTCCTCATTTCCGTTGGATTAACATTAAGCAAGATATGCTGGAAATAGTATTTATTCCAAAAGCTTCAAGGAATTAAAAGTTTGAATGTTTATAGGCAAAATATCAGAAGCGTTTGATGGTGTGCCTCTTAAAATCATTTCATGTAATTCTGCAAAGTTTTACCAGCTCGGAACCAAACTGTTCCTCGTAAATGATCCTTGTATAGAACCCGCTGTTTACAACCCAGCTTCTAATTCTTTTGCTTAATCCTACTCAAATATCAGTGATTCCTAATTGGTAAACTTGGTTTGTTACTCTGCAACGCCCCTTGCATATTGACCCAGTTGTAAATGTTTCTTTTTTCTTCAGGGGAGCTCTGGGAGAGAGAAAGCTTTATATTTGAGGCTCTACCTGCTTGAAGGCATAAGCCATTATCACAATGGCCGAGAAAAAGAGGCTGCCGAATGTCTTCAAAGAGTGAGTTATCGTGCTCTTATCAAGGTTTAAAATCCTTTCCTAAAATTTGTAAATCTTCACATGTAATTCCTTGGATTAAGCCTCCTTGAATACGATTTCATTTATAGTAGATTAATACTATAATCTACTAAAATGCATGGAGTTTTCACCGCTGCACCTCTAAAGAGTAACCAATTTCTTCTGTAATTTACTCTTCTTGTTTCTCTCCCTTCCTCTCTTTGCAGGCACATAGCTTATTCCAAGAGCTGGTCATTGACCCAGAAAAGATCAATAGCTTGTTACTTCTGGGTTTCTCTGCTCAAGAGGCTCGCCTTGGTCTCCGAGCTTGTGATGGCCATTTGGAGCATGCTGCCAATCATATTTCCAACAGGAGGGAGGTAATATGCCTATTTTTGGGGCACCATGAAATTTCATAGAATAGTATGCAGGAAGTAGTGCAATGTTAGTTTAAAAAAATCACATTTCAAGCATTGGGTGCAGTGTTTCTCAATCTCAGCAGCTTTAAGGTGTGTGGATTTCAACTCCCAGAATTAGTGAGCAAAGCTGTCAGGGGAATTCTGGCAATTGAAGTGCACACTTTTAAAAAAAAGCTGCTGAGGTTGAAATCTTGTATTTCCCGTGAGTGTATTGTCTTACCTCAGTAACTCTGCTTCTCTTACAACATTGAAATGGCCAATTTCTCCTCCGTTTGCACTGAAATTACCAATAAATCCCACTATTTTCTCGCCGAATGAATGATTTCTAACTGTTGGCAATAGTTATTCTTAACAAGTTCAGTTCTGAGCTGGGATTAGGGGAAAAAACCCGTTGTATGAAATTAAGTTCTTTATTCTTCACCTAAGAGCACTAACAGCAAGCTGTTCGGTGAATGACCAGATTGCCTTCTCTATCCAGCACAGATAATGTTCATTAAAATCAGATACACTCCCTTACCCAGGCTCCCATTTCTCATCTCAGTATCATTCCACATGAGGAACTTCCTCCTCCCTTCTTTACCGAGGCCTCTTGACTTTTCTGGGAACACATTTATCTAAACATAAACTGACTTTGGAATGTACACCTTATCTCCCTTCAGGGCCCTTGGTAGTCTCTGATCTTGGTTGTTTTCTCTCACCAGATGTCTGGTGCTCCCCAATCTTGGTTGCTTTCTTCCTTTCGGACATCTGGCATTCTCAGAGCTTGGTTGTTTTCCCCCAGACATCTGCAAGAAAACAACCAAGCTGGAGAAAACCAAGGACACCACAATTCATCCTTGAACGATAAAATATTTTCTTCTATCGGTTATCTCACTTCCTGGATAAGCTTCTTTCTAGGCCTGTGAACAGTGAGGAGTAAGTAGGCCAGCCAAACTTAAAAGAAAACAAAACGAGACGTGGTTCTGAGTCTTAATGAAATCATAAATGCTCAAACAAAACTACAAAATATTACATTCTATTAAATATTCCAACCAACTGCTGAAATGAAAGAATTATTTTGACAGAAGAGTCCAGATTCTTAGAGAAGAATCTCTTAGACAATTTCGTAATTCCACAATGAACATGAATATCAGTATTTACAGGGTTGGGTTACTACTAGTACCAGATCTACGAATCAGTACTAGCGGCAGCAGGCTCCGCCCACCTACCCCAGACGCACGAACCAATAGCGGCAGGATTTGCAATCCATTAATGAGCTTTTAGCTAAAATAGCGCTATAAGCACACCTGGCTAAGGATAGATGGAAGAGAAAATTATGTATCTGTGTGGTTGCTAGAAATTGGCAGTGATTTTAAGACTTTGTGACCTGGCACGTGGTCGAAAGGGAGGGGGTGCATTCAAAGTTGAGAAACGATCTATAGATAAGAAGAAGTTGGGTGTGGAAGTGCAGTTTTGTCGATTATGTCTTTCTGTTGTTCTGGTGCAGGAAAAAGCTCTAATACGGAGGGAGGAGAAGGCAAAAAGGAGAAAGCAATTAGAAGGCATAAACTCCTTGAAAAGTATGGGCTATTCGGAGCGAGCAGCCAGAGAGGCACTTCAGAAATCAAAAGGGAACATTGAAGAAGCAGTGAAGGTAGCTCTTGTTCCTTGTTACTTATCTCTGTTCTCATTAGGTCAAAACATTGCCTGCTTTAGACAGTCCCACTCAACTCTACGGCCATTAATTAATGACATTTAAACTTACAGCAGCACTCAGAAATATGACTTAAAACCAGCCCTTGTATTTAACAACTGTTGCAGCAGCTCCACAATCACATGATAAAAAAAAAGATCTGGTTGCTTGATAGCCAGCATGTATTCCCACTGTTTTGCAGTGTCATTTGTGACTTTTCCAATAAGCAATGGGGGAAAGCAGGAATCATTTATCAACTGTAGTATAAATGTCATAAAGACAGGGCACTAATGACTGCAATCCTTAATGATGGATCCTCTGGCCCAGTTTTCATAAGTTGAGGACTGCCTATAAAGTGGAGGCAGTTGGTATTATCTTGGAATAGCCCTCCCTGATTTACTTCCTTGTGTTATTCATTTTCTGCTCTAGATTATACTTGATAATCCCCAATTGCTGTTACCAAATGATGATGCTTCTACTCCAGGGGAGGATTTTCAGGTTCCCCAGCAAAGTATTGAACAGGTAAGTTGGCAGCCTGTGTCTTGTGTGTATTTCCTGTTCTGTTCTTCTCTTAGCGGTCTTGTCCATTGTTTCCAACTTGTTGCAAGTTACTCATCCCATCTCCAGAGCATCTTGGTAGGGTGCAGAGGAGCATTGCAACTCAAAAATAAAAATAAAAATCCCAGTGTAACCAAGGAAGAACTCATATTGTAAGAAATGCTTTAAAAATCTTAGTTTTAGTCAGAATTTCTTGTTTGGAGAAACCCAGTTTTTCTTTGCCTAGTTTGGCTCAAATCTCTTTTTTGTCAAAAAATGCTAAAATAATGTGAGCCAACGTGGACAGAGTGTCTATTTTAATGTTCTCTGCCAGTGTCTATTTTAATGTTCTCTGCAAGTGTCTATTTTAATGTTCTCAGTTCTGGAGACCTCACCTACAAAAAGATATTGACAAAATTGAACGGGTCCAAAGACGGGCTACAAGAATGGTGGAAGGTCTTAAGCATAAAACGTATCAGGAAAGACTTAATGAACTCAATCTGTATAGTCTGGAAGACAGAAGGAAAAGGGGGGACATGATCGAAACATTTAAATATATTAAAGGGTTAAATAAGGTTCAGGAGGGAAGTGTTTTTAATAGGAAAGTGAACACAAGAACAAGGGGACACAATCTGAAGTTAGTTGGGGGAAAGATCAAAAGCAACATGAGAAAATATTATTTTACTGAAAGAGTAGTAGATCCTTGGAACAAACTTCCAGCAGACGTGGTAGATAAATCCACAGTAACTGAATTTAAACATGCCTGGGATAAACATATATCCATCCTAAGATAAAATACAGAAAATAGTATAAGGGCAGACTAGATGGACCATGGGGTCTTTTTCTGCCGTCAGACTTCTATGTTTCTAACCTAGTCAGATGCCAGCGAAGGGGAGGAAGAGGGGGGGAAGGTTTATATTTTAGAAGCTGTTGTAAGCTCCTGAACAATTCTTGTCAATAATTATAACTTTGAAGCCTATTCACCTGTATACGTGTGTGTGTGTTTTGTGTGTGTGTAATCCTTGCTTAGCAGCCCAATTAGGACAGATAATAGTTAAGCACTTCAGTCATTAAGTAGGTAAATCAATCACAGTGGTGGACTTTGCTTCTATGTTCTCCATGGAAGCTTGTCGCAACTTATTTGAGAAGCCTGCAAACAGCGATCACATGAACATGGGATACTCTGATGAATGGACATAAAAGCAACAATTGGTCACACACCTGAGGGTTTTTTTTACATCACTGTAACCTCAAACAGTCACTAAACGACACAATCCATAAGCAAGGACTACCGATGTATCCTCAGATTGTCTCCAATATAGTGCAAGAATCAGGCGGCGCAGTGGTTAGAACTCAGCAGGCTAACTGCTCACTGTCAGGAGTTCAATCCCGATGGGGCTCAAGGTTAATTCAGTCTTTGACCCTTCTGAGGTTGTAAAATGAGGACATAGATTGTTGGGGCATGGGAGGGGCAGGATGCTGAGAGGGTTGTAAAGCACCACAAAGTGATATATATGTACTATTGCTATTGGTCTCACAGCTGGACTTACTAACATCGGCATTCTTGCATTGTGCGTACTTCCATCTCCAGAATTCCCCAATCAGGACGGGCATTGCTGAGAATCTGGGATTCTGCCTGTTGGGAGTTACTTGAGGAAGGTGATTAGTGTCAGAGTTTGTTGCAGAAAATTAAATCCAGAAAGCACAGACTGATGCAGCAGACTTAATTTAAATAAGGAACTTCCTTATAAACAAGAATTTTTATTTATTTATTTATTTATTCATTCATTCATTCATTCATTCATTTATTCAATCGATTTTTTTTAATGCCACCCTCCAGGGCGGCTCACAACATGTTAGCAATAGCACTTTTTAACAGAGCCAGCATATTGTCCCCACAATCCAAATCCTCAATTCTATACAATTTATATAATACCAGTGTAGATTATTCTTCAAACAATTACAAGCAAACACACAGGCAGGAGAGAACAGTTAATTTCACTTCAGAGTTCAGAGTGGATTGAGCCAAGCTCAGCCTTCTAGCTTCAGTTTCGATTCTCTGCACAGACTCAGATGTGTTTTAAGCTCTCATGGGCTGACTTAGTTGCTATGCCTATTCATTGGCTCACCTTGTTACCATTGGCTCTTCCAGTTTATGAATAAACTGACAGTTAGAATCCATTGGATTCATGTCTACCTTTAAATTTTCCATCCATCTCTGAAGTTCTAAACTGCTTTCTTTATCTTTCCTCTCATATTAGGAAGTAGGTCTCTTCTGGGACAAAGGTATCAACCCTAAATTTCTTGGAAGGCGATTAAAATGTGGCTTCATTTATGTTTTCTCTTAGCTGGTATACATGGGATTTAACCCTGGCGTTGCGGAGCAAGCTCTGAAAGTATTCCGAGGCAACGTTCAGCTGGCGGTGCAGACCCTTCTTCATTATGGGGGATCCCTCCCTGCTGATTGGCAGACCCCTTCGGACAGCACCACCACCACGTCCAATGAATCCAGCTCATCCAAAGACTCCCCTACCGATTCTGCAGGTAAAATAGCCCAGTTCACGGATGACAAGCAGGGAATCGGGAGAGATGACAAGGCTCTTAATGTTACGTAGCATATGAAGATGGAGTTGGTAGAAGAACTATGAGTTTCTGTGCGCTGCAGAGAAGCCACATGATGTGTTGGAGATTTTAACATGAAGGGCATTTGATCTAATGCAGGAGTCCCCAAACTTGGCCACTTTAAGACTTGTAGACTTCAACTCCCAGAATTCTGGGAGTTAAAATCTGCAAGTCTTAAAGTATCCAACTTTGAAGACCTCTGGTGTAGTGGTCAAGGCACCAAGATAGAAACTGGATTGTATTGTCACTTTACGACAGGAAGAAAGTCAGCTGGGTAACTTTGGGCCAATAATTCTCAGCCTAACTCCAACAATGGTTTAACTAATTCTCACATTCATTTAGTGACTGTCACATAAAAGGCTGTACAATTGGATGGTGACCCTTTTTTACAATCAGTCACAAGCACAACCATATTTTTAGGGCTAAATTGTAGTTATAACACGAGGATTACCTGTACAAGCAATTCTCATGTTTATGACTATAATTGAGAATGTTCAAAATTTCTTTTTCTTTTTGCAAAAAGTTTTTTATTTTTTTCTCCATCACTCCACATATAAATCAATATACCTTCAAATATGGCAATATTACAATGAAATACTAAGTTATACTTTACTCCAGGTATATTTTACTAAAATAGTACTGCTTTTAAAAAAGGGGGGGAAATCTAATTTTGTTTCCTGGAATCTACCAATTAATATTAAAAAAAAATATTTTCCTCAAATTGACTGCTATTTGCTTAATTTACCAAGATAGTTATTCTTTCTATTTTTTTTTTCATTTTAACCCATATTGCTTCTTCGCCTATCTTAATATTTTTGTTCATAATTCATTTTTCTTGTCCCCTATTTTATCATAACCAAATG
This sequence comes from Erythrolamprus reginae, assembly GCF_031021105.1. NCBI lineage: Eukaryota > Metazoa > Chordata > Lepidosauria > Squamata > Dipsadidae > Erythrolamprus > Erythrolamprus reginae. The sequence continues at coordinate 8,972,964 of NC_091963.1, forward strand.
CCCCATAAAGATCAATACTCAGTTTTATAATTTTCTTAAGCTGTCGTAATGTGTCTCATATTAGACTTCATTATATACGTTATTCCAAGTCATTTTATTCTTCAAGTCTCAGCATAATGGATTTTTCAAATACATCCAAACCAATCTCATATATAAAATAATAAGCTATCATAATAACCTTTTTTGTTTGTTTGTTTGGTCTATTTCTATTCTCTCTAATTTTTAGTTTTCCACACTTATACTGTTAATTAATTATATTGAATAAAAAAATTAGTCTATCACCATTATCAATTCATCCATCTAATGTACGATATCAACCTATATAAACAGAACAGGAAACTCATCACTCTTAGTAAAATAATTATATTAGTTATATATTTCGAATTCTAAACAATTAATATGCTGATCAAAATTATATCTAGGATAGTAATTATAATAAAGGGAAGAACAAAAAGAAAAAAAATATTTCTATAGCATTCCATTTACTTTTAATTTCTCAACTACTTCCTATAAATATATGTATACTGCTCAAAAAAATAAAGGGAACATTTAAACAATACAATAACTCCAAGTAAATCAAACTTCTGTGAAATCAAACTGTCCACTTAGGAAGCAACACTGATTGACAATCAATTACACATGCTGTTGTGCACATTCAACTTTGTACAGAAACACACCCACCCCTCTTTTTCTCCTTCTTAAATCTGTTTTCTGTGTATATCTAATTTCCATACATTTTATCACCTGATACTTCTCAAAGTCATCATCATCAAACTGGACATAATCATTTTTTAATATCTTTTTCTCTTTTATCACTCTAAACCCCAGTGGAATCATTATAAGTTTCAATAGATTCATCAGAGTAATCATTAATCAATATTTCATTGTTAATATTCTTTCCCTTATCATCATTTATAACATTTTCTATCAGTCTTCTTTTCTTCTTCTGCTAACTTCTCCATTTTTTCCACTTGTGTTTCATAATTTCCTTTCTCACATATTTCAGTTCCAAGAGATGATCTGAGATCATTAAGAAGTTCTTTTTAAAAAATCCAACCAACTCTTCATAATCAATTTCCTCCATGACTTTAAAATCACAGTTCTCAGATTAAAAACAATTTTTTTTTGACAGGTTCAGCCTAATTTCAAATTTCATTCAGAGGTGTCACCAGTCCTTAATAATCGCTTGTCTCCATGTCTCAAAGTCACAAATCATTAAGTTTTCACACTCTGTCCAGTTGCTAATGAAAATGTATTCCATAGCCTTTTATAATTTGTAAATTTTTATTTGGTATTTAAAAAGACCTTCCTTGCCACCTTTGTGAAGGGAACATAGAAGATTGACAGCAGAAAGCGACCTCATGGTCCATCTAGTCTGCCCTTATATTATTTCCTGTATTTTATCATAGGATGGATATATGTTTATCCCAGGCATGTTTAAATTCAGTTACTGTGGATTTACCAACCACGTCTGCTGGAAGTTTGTTCCAAGCATCTACTACTCTTTCAGTAAATTAATATTTTGAAGATGTTGAATGAATAGCACAGCTGTTAAATGAATCTGGCTTTCCCGTTGATTTTGCTCATCGGGTGTTCACAAAAGGTGATCCCATGGCAACTGGATGCTGCAACCATCATAAGTGTGAGTCAGTTGCCAAGCATCTGAATTTTGTTGATGTGATCCTAGGATGCTGCAGTGGTTGTAAATGTGAAAAAAAGAGGCATACCTCGCTTTTTTTCAGTGGCGTTGTAACTTTGGTCACTAAAGGAACTGTTGTAATTCAGGACTGACGACCTGTGTTTCCATTTCCCACTGAACTTCATCAAAACCAGGAACGGTCTTAAACCTTGAGAAAATGCTTTCTGGTTTAATTAAGCACATTATTTCATAGAGGAGGTAAGAAATTATGGCGTAATCTATCACTGGCCAACTCCCATCTTCTCCTGGAAGATGCCCTGCGTAGAGAGGCTGGATTAAAAGAGCCTGGGAAGTGAACCTTTGCTCTCTGAACTTTTAGTTTTACATTTCTGTGAACTTTTAGTTTTTCATTTGTTTGTAGGCACATCTGGGGCTTCTACAGATGAAGATATGGAAGCGGATGCTGTCAGTGAAATCTTAGAAGATATACCGGAACACGAAGAAGATTACTTGGACTTAACTCTGGAAGAAGAGGAAGTTGTCATTAATGAGTACCTGTCCTATATAGGACATCTGCAGATCCCTTCCAAGTAGAGTCCAAGACTTTGGGAAGCTGCACCTCAGTTACGTACTTCTGGGTCTTTTGGGCTAGATCAGGCAGAGTTAGTTGCTTTTAAGTCTCGTGGAAATCAGCTAACTTAAGTGGAACTAATTTAGTCTCGATCCAGAGCTTAAGGTTAGGTTGCTTTCTTATATTTTGCCAGATGCCTTAAGTAGCTGCATAGTTTTGAAACGTTGGCATGCAAAATAAGTCTATTTAACCTCGATCTAAGGCCACCACTGGGGACAGTATTGTCAGTCGTAGAAGGGAAATATTTACAGAAATATTTTTGTAGAACACTTCAGCATATATATGTTGATGCTAAAATTGATTTATTTAAATCATAGCCTGAATAAAATCCATTTTGCATCCCTTCACAGCAATAGATTTTTTTAAAAAAAACAACCACCAGGGATTGATCTCAGTAGGGCAGCCCTTGAGTAGAGTCCCGTGAAGATTAGTCCTGGTATTCTCTCATTAGAAATAAGGATTTCTATGTAGAGCAGTTTTTCTTTCCTTCCTTTTATAATACAATTGTAAACCTATTGTGTGTGGAATTGAAATACCTTTTCTAAGCAGTCTTACTAATGCACTACTAACCAATAAAAATACATTTATCATGGCTACAGTGTTTTGAAAAGCTGAAAAATTACTAGCAAGAACAAAGGCTGTCTTGAAAACGCAGAAAAGAATGAGTGAGGGTGGGTGGAGGAATAGGGAAAGTCTGTGTGTATGAATGTGTCGGAGAGAGAAATAAAACGTCTCTGAAATTTCTCCCCTGAATTTTTGTAGCAATTCTCAGTCATCCTGTCGTGGTTGTCCCAAAGGTGCTTTTTCAGGAGCCAACTGGACTTTCTTGTTCTTATTACTTTTTCTTTTGAAGGTGTTTAGCTTCTCATCCAAGAAGCTTCTTTAGTTCTGTCTGGATTCCATTCCTCACCATCCCGTCAGAGCCGAAGAAACATAGAAACTTAGAAATATAGAAGACTGACAGCAGAAAAAGACCTCATGGTCCATCTAGTCTGCCCTTATACTATTTCCTGTATTTTATCTTACAATGAATATATGTTTATCCCAGGCATGTTTAAATTCAGTGACTGTGGATTTACCAACCACGTCTGCTGGAAGTTTGTTCCAAGGATCTACTACTCTTTCAGTAAAATAATATTTTCTCATGTTGCCTTTGATCTTTCTCCCAACTAACTTCAGAAGCTTCTTGTATGAGAAGCGAAATGCCTTCAAAAGAAAAAGGAATAAAAACAAGAAAGTCCAGTTGCCTCCTGAAAAAGCACCTTTAGGATCCCCTGAATGTTATATTTATATGGTCTTCCTTTTCACAAGAACCTGACTGGCTGGCGAGACCACACTTGGAGTACTGTGTACAGTTCTGGTCACCGCACCTCAAGAAGGATATAATGGAACTGGAAAAGGTGCAAAAAAGGGGCAACAAGTATGATCAAGGGAATGGAGCACCTCCCTTATGAAACCAGGTTGCAACGCCTTGGTCTCTTCAGCCTTGAAAGAAAGCGTTTAAGGGGTGACTTGATGGAAGTATATAAAATCATGCATTGGATAGAAAAGGTAGAGAAAAGATTCTTTTCTCAATCACAATACAGTGTTCCTTCGATTTTCGCGGGTTCAAACTTCGCGAATAGCCTATACCACGGTTTTTCAAAAAAATATTAATTAAAAAATACTTTGAAGTTTTTTTCCTATACCATGGTTTTTCCCACCCAATGACGTCATATGTCATCGCAAAACTAATAATTTTTGCAAATAAATAACAACAAAAATAATTATTGTTAATAAATAATTATGTTTATAAATATTAGGATCACTAAGTGTCTTATTCAATGGTGAGTACCAGTAATAATGGTGAGTAAATGGTTGTTAAGGGAATGGGAAATGGTAATTTAGGGGTTTAAACTGTTAAGGGATGGCTTGTGATACTGTCCATAGCCAAAAATGGTGTATTTACTTCCGCATCTCTACTTCGCGGAAATTCAACTTTTGCAGGCGGTCTCGGAATGCATCCCCCACGGAAATCGAGGGAACACAGTACTAGGACGAGGGGGCACTTCCTAAAGCTCATAAGTAAGAAAGCACAAGGACAAATAAAGGAAAATATTGGTTGGTTTGTGGAATTCACTTCCAGAAGAGGTCATCACAGCTGTCAGCCTGGATAGCTTCAAGGCAGGATTAGACAGATTCATGGATGCCAAGTGTATCGTGGGTGGTGATTGAAACGGATGTCCAAGTGCCGCCTCTATGTTGGTTGAGGCAGGCAGGATTCCCTCGAGTACCATTTGTTGAGGGTCAAGGGAAAGAGGGTTTTGCCTTTCTGCTCAAGATCCCCATGTACAATTGGTGGGCCATTTTGACACAGAATGCTGGACTTGATGGGCTTTGGCCTGATTCAGCATGGCTCTTCTTATGTTTTTATGATTTGCCTCAACTTTGAGACCCTGGCTTAGTTTGATTGCTTGCTTGCTTGTTTAATTTTTATGCCGCCCCACTCCCTATGACTCAGGGCGGCTCACAAGAATGGGTATAAATCAATGGGTTTCAATTTAAAATAGTCATCCATAAATTTATGGGCCGACCTCGCCCATCTCCCAGAGGTCAGTGGTCCTAGGTCTGTCGGAAAAGCCAGGTCTTTACAGCTTTCTCGGAGGCCAATAAGGTGGGGGCAGTGTGGATCTCAGGAGGAAGCTGAATTCAGAGAGTTGGGGCCACCACAGAGAAGGTTCTCCATCACGGACCCACCAACTGACATTGTTTAGCTGACGGAACCCAAAGAAGGCCAAATCTGTGGGCTCTCACTGGTTGCTGGGATGTATGTGGTAGAAGGCAGTCTCGGAGATACTCTGTCCCTCAACCATGTAGGGCTGTAAAGGTAATAACCAACCCCTTGAATTGTGACTGGAGACCAATAAGAACCCAGTGCAGCTCGCCAAGAATAGGTGTAGTTCAGTTCTATTTGGAGGCATCCACAACAGCTAGCGCGGCTGTATTCTGGACCAACTATAGTTTCCGAATACTCTTCAAGGGCAGCCCCATGTATACCATATTGCATTTCAATTTAAAATAGTCATCCATACATTTATGGGCCGACCTCGCCCATAAATCTCTCCCCGAGGTCTGTGATCTTTAGAGAAAGTGACATTTATTTGTTTATTTGTTTTGTCCTATAAGGGTCCAGAAAGAAATGCACCACATTTTTTTTCTTCAACAATTATTTATTGAACGCGATGAAGCTTACACACAATAAATAATGGTGTTTCTTGTGCACTCCCTGTTTTTCCATGTAATCTCCGTCCCATTCTATGGCCTTCTTCCAGCGAGACACAAGGGCGTGTATGCCCTGTTGGTACGACTCCTTGTTCTGGTCACAAAGCCATTTCTGCAAATCACCTCTTCGTCATCCTCAAAATGTCTTCCATGATTAACTGTACTTCTGTCAACTGCAGATTCTCCATAAATTGTACACAAAACGTTTGTGAATGTTCCCAACAGTTTCTTTCTCTGCATTGAGAAATGCTGCTTGTAACATACATCACTTACAGAAACACTTCTGCAGCTACGCTACCTGCCTGAAGAAATGCAAAATTTACACACCAACTCCTGACAATTCAAATACTAAAGTTTCGCATTCGTACCCTTACTGTAGACTAGGGGGGGAAATGTGGATTGCTTTCTGAGCAATCCTTGTATGTTTGTTTTTATGAATAAGGCAGCAAACATTTCCTGCTCCTATTTTCCCCTCAGCAACAACAACCCTGTGGAGGCTGAGAGAGAAGAACTGGCCCAGAGACACCTAGCTGGCTTCGATGTCTAACATGAGACTAGAACTGGTGGTTTCCCCAGTTTTTAGCCCAATGCTTTAACCATTAGACAAAACGGGTTCTCTTTGCCAGCTTCCTTTATTATCCTAAGCATCCACAACATGGCAAAAGGCAAAATATCACTATTATTAATGCAAACATGCAATTAATTGGACCAGAATTTCCATGCAAGCAAGGCAGTTGTTAAGTGAATCAGATCCAATTTTGTGAGCATTTTATGGTGGGTGTTAAGCAGATTGGTTGTTAAATGAATCATACTGGCATTAAATGAATCCAGCTCTGCTCATTGACTTTGCTTGCCAGAAGCTGACTGAGAATGGCAGTCACATAAACATGGGTTACTGCAGCCACCCTAAATATATACCAGTTGCCAGGGACCTGAATTTTGATGATAGAAACATAGAAACATAGAAGACTGACGGCAGAAAAAGACCTTGTGGTCCATCTAGTCTGCCCTTATACTATTTCCTGTATTTTATCTTACAATGGATATATGTTTATCCCAGGCATGTTTAAATTCAGTTACTGTGGATTTACCTACCACATCTGCTGGAAGTTTGTTCCAAGGATCTACTACTCTTTCAGTGAAATAATATTTTCTCACGTTGCTTTTGATCCTTCCCCCAACTAACTTCAGATTGTGTCCCCTTGTTCTTGTGTTAACTTTCCAATTAAAAACACTTCCCTCCTGAACCTTATTTAACCCTTTAACATATTTAAATGTTTCGATTATGTCCCCCCTTTTCCTTCTGTCCTCCAGACTATATAGATTGAGTTCATGAAGTCTTTCCTGATACGTTTTACGCTTAAGACCTTCCACCATTCTTGTAGCCCGTCTTTGGACCCGTTCAATTTTGTCAATATCTTTTTGTAGGTGAGGTCTCCAGAACTGAACACAGTATTCCAAATGTGGTCTCACCAGCGCTCTATATAGCGGGATCATAATCTCCCTCTTCCTGCTTGTTATACCTCTAGCTATGCAGCCAAGCTTTCCCTACCGCCTGACTTCCATTTTGTAAAAAGGATACCCCTCTTGCCGCCATTCGGATACCTTTTTTCATACATAATAATAATAATAAAAGTTATTATCTCGCAGTTGTCGAGGCTTGTGTTCTGAAAAGGTGTTGGGCAATTCCTAATGTGGCTTAATGGTTTTGTCCTGGATTGGACAGAAAACCAGGACAAAACCAGGACTCAAAATCCCTTGAGTGAGGAGCTAATACTACCATTCTGCCTTTAACAGTTTAACAGAGTTGGAAGGGACCTTGGAGGTCTTCTAGTCCAACCCCCTGCTTGGGCAGGAGACCCTACACTACTTCAGACAGATGGTTATCCAACATCTTCTTAAAAACCTCCAGTGTTAAACATGTTAATTAGGTGTGCAAAGATGTGGAGGAAATAGGGAGTAGGCTTTTCATGAGTGAAGTGTACAGGTTTTCCTAGTCTCCATAAATACACACACACACACACACACACACACACACACACACACACACATTGTGTTAGGTTTCCTGCACAATATGGCAGAGGCTAAGGATTTCAGACATTTTTGTGACTAAACTACAAATAACCAATTTTCAGAACCAAGATGGCATATTCTAAGGAAGATTTTAATTTGTTAAGAGTTGGAAGGGACCTTGCAGGTCATCTAGTCCAGCCCCCTGCTAAAAGCAGGAGTCCCTACACCATCTTAGACAAATGGCAGTCCAATCTCCCTTTGAAAGTCTCAAGGGTTGGAGTTCTCACAACCTCCGCAGGCAAGTTATTCCACTGGGTCATCACGCTCACTGTCAGAAATTTCCTCCTTATTTCCAGATTGAATCTCTCCTTGGTCAGCTTCCATCCACTATTCCTTATCTGGCCTTTGGGTGCTTTGAAAAACAGCCTGACCCCCTCCTCTTTGTGGCAGCCCCTCAAATATATATAAAGTTGTCGTGGTTGGCTCTGGCCCAGCTCCTGCCCCAAGGAATGTGGAGGTGGATGTGGGGGAAACATCCATATGCCACAGGCCTGTTTTGCTCCCGATAGAATCTGCCGACGAAGTCTCCTCTGATGAAGGAAGCATGAGTAGCAGGGACGAGGGAAGTTTGGCAGACAGCCCAGGAGGAGATCAATCATCCTTATCATCCCTGGATTCTGAACAAGAACTTATGACGGACCCACGCATGCATAGAGTGATGCATAGGAGAGAACAACTGAAGGATTATTACAGGAGATAAGTGAGGCCACCTGTGGTTGGGTGGGGCTGCTGTAATTAGTGCTACAGATAAAAAGCAGCGTGCTGGTTTAGCCTCATGGAAGTTTATCTGATTCATAATTTCGTCAAGATCGTGGTTTTCCTTCTATCCTGTGGTGTGTGTCTTTTTGGGCTAATTACCGTATAATTATGGGTGGTTGGGACACGCCGGCAGAACATAAAGTATATATAAATCAAGGATATAACCCTGGTGAATATTTAGCTATTTAAAATGGTCTTCAATGGGGATGGGATTCATTCAATCAACTTGGGAGGAGATGAACTTACAATAATAAATTCATACTTACATGTTTGTTTCCCCCATACTTGTGTGCACGCAACCTAGTTAAAGGGAGACTTTGGAAATTTGCTTGATAAGTGATCTATTTTGTTATTCTGCAGTTATAACTGCAGACATACCATTGCCTGGGGGTGGGTGGGACTGGGATCAATAACAATTTCCAGCCTATCTCTTCACCTTCAATAAATCACTTTGTTGCAAGAGAGCTAAAATGCAGTGAATTTAGATTACAGTAGTCCCTCACCTATCGCTGGTGTTACGTTCCAGACCTGGCCGCGATAGGTGAAATCCGCGATGGGGAATTTATCAACTGATAGTACTTATTTAAGTATTTATATTGTAATTGTTTGGTAAGTTTTCATTGTTTTAAGTGTTTATAAACCCTTCCCACACAGTATTTATTTTAGATACAGTATTTAAATACAATATTTACAATTTTAGATTTATTTATTTTTTTTGAAAAACTTGCCGATCGAGTTCGGCGGGCTGTTTAAATCTGCCGATCGGCTTCCTCAGAAACCCACGATGAAGTGAAGCCGCAGTAGGTGAAGCGCGGTATAGCGAGGGACTACTGTATCTTGCTTCTGTTTTATAGTGTTCAGTGGAAATAGACCTTCTCAGTTTTAATTTAATTTTTTTTTTAAATTTACAAATACGGCAGCTTAGTTCTCTCGCATGCTGAAGAACCATTTCTGAGCATCAGAAGAATCACTTCTCTGTGGTGGAAATGGAAAAACTGGATTCTTTCAATCTTGCCCAAATTAAAATTAAATAATAATTTAAAAAAATTAATAAAACAATGCAACCACTAGAGGGAAGATATGTCTATGTTTTCAGATCTTCCAAAGCATGGTCATATTTCCTAACTCAGGTTTCTTCCTTGCTTTATTGAACCTACTAACCTTGGACTTGCTTGGTCTGGGGAGGAAATGACTAGAGCATCCATTGCCCACAGCATCAAAGCAGCCATCAAGTTTGCTCCCAGTCAAAAGGCTTTTGAAGCTGACCGACTGCATGCCTAGACATCGGTGTGTGGCAGCGTTTTCACTTTTTCAAGCGCTAGCATTACCCAAAGCTCATCCCAATTGGTTTCCATGCTTCCTGTTTACAAGTACAAACCAACATCTGGGGGATGAGGAACACCGAGCGTCACCACAATGGAGGGCTGGAGTTGCTCCCTATTAGTGTCATTGTTCTGCCTTGCAGCTGGCAGCTTACAGTAGCTTTTTATTTTAACAGCGTGAGGCCAGCAGTCTTATAGGAATTCATGCCAGGGAGAAAGAAACAAACAGTGAGATATGGCGGGAAAGAGGGAACAACTAACCAGTCTTTGTTCTGTTGGGCTCTCTGGTAGAATCCTCCCAAAAATTCACAGGTACAAATTTCAGACACACACACGTTTGAAAATTCAAAACAATGTTCTTTATAATGAAAATTCACTTAAACTAAGCCCTCTTTTGGTATAGCAAAGAGCACTCGTCTCCAAGCAAACTGGTAATTTATACAAGTCCCTTATCAGTTCTGTGATACTTAGCTTGCAGCTCTGAGGCAATTCACAGTCCTTCTTCTTTCACAAAGTGAAACACACTTTGCTCTGGTTTAGTTTCAAAGTGGGGAAAAATCAGCACACAAAAGGTCAAAGTCAGTAAAGCAGTCACGAAACACAAGGATCAGATAATCCTCCACAATGGCCAAACCCACAGGTTGCTATTTATAGCAGCCTCACTAATCACCACAGCCCCACCCAACCACAGGTGGCCTCATTTTCTTTGATAATAATCTCTCAGTTGTTGTTGCCTATGCATCGCTCTCCGCATGCGTGGCTGTATCATTAGCTCTTGTTCTGAATCCAAGGAGGAGCTAGATAATTGATCTCCTTCTGAGCTGTCTGCCACACTCTCCTCCTCCCTGTCACTCATGTCTTCTTGGTCAGAGGAGCCTTCATCAGCAGATTCCACAGGGGGCAAAACAGGCCTGCAGCATGTGGATGTCTCCCCCACATCCACAGTCCTTGGGGCAGGCGCTGGGCCAGAGCTAACCACAACAGTCTTCTGAGAATGTACTTGTAGGTCTGTGATGGCAAACGCATGGCACTTGTGCCACAGGTGGCACGCGGAGCCATATCTGAGGGCACCTGAGGCGTTGTCCTATGTCAGCTCCAGGGTGCATGTGTGTGCTGGCCAACTGATTTTTGGCCTCCCAGAAGGCGGGAAGAGGCCATTTTCGCATTCCCCAGGCTTCAGGAAAGCCTCCAGAGCCTGTGGATGGCAAAAAACAGACCTGGTGGGCCTACCGGGAGTTCAGAAAGGCTTTAAGAATTTCTTTTTGCTTTAAGTTTCTGAGTCAACTTTGACAGGCTGGAAATTTTTTTCATGTTCCAACTTCAGTCCCTTCCATGTTTCTTTTATTTCAGCAAGAGGTGTGGACTTCAATTCCCAGATTTCCTTGGTCAGCTCAATACTAGTTTGGTTTAATAGTACCAAGTTGGAAAGCTTTGAGTTCTATTTAATCCTGCTTTAATAAGCATGAAAGTTATTTTAGGCCAATCCTTCTCTCTCAGTCTAATTTATCTCACAGGGTTGTTCTGAGGAAAATAGGAGGAGGAAGGAATATTAGGGCTGTTCATCACCTAGATTTGATTATTTGATTATTGGAAACTTCAGATCGTGCAGAATGAAGCTGCAAGAGCAATCATGGGCTTCCCTAAATATGCCCATGTCACACCAACGCTCCGCAGTCTGCATTGGTTGCCGATCAGTTTCCGGTCACAATTCAAAGTGTTGGTTATGACCTATAAAGCCCTTCATGGCACCGGGCCAGGTTATCTCCGGGACCGCCTTCTGCCGCACGAATCCCAGCGAACAATTAGGTCCCACAGAGTGGGCCTTCTCCAGGTCCCGTCAGCTAAACAACGTTGTTTGGCGGGACCCAGGGGAAGAGCCTTCTCTGTGGCGGCCCCGGCCCTCTGGAACCAACTCCCCCCAGAGATTAGAATAGCCCCCACCCTTCTTGCCTTTCGTAAGCTTCTTAAAACCCACCTCTGTCGTCAGGCATGGGGGAACTGAGATATTCTTTCCCCCTAGGCTTCTACAATTTATGTACGGTATGTTTGTATGTATGATTGGTTTTTAGCTGCTTTAGTATTGGATTATCGCATGTTGTTTTTACCACTGTTGTTAGCCGCTCCGAGTCTACGGAGAGGGGCGGCATACAAATCCAATAAAATGAAATGAAATGAAATGAAAATTATGGTGATGAGGAGGAGGAAGAAGGAGGAGGAGGAGGAGGATGAGAAGGAGAGAGAGTGGAATGGAATGGAATGGAATAGAATAGAATAGAATAGAATTCTTCATTGGCCAAGTGTGATTGGACACACAAGGAATTTTTCTTTGGTGCAGATGCTCTCAGTGTATATAAAATGTCAAGAATCATGAGGTACAACACTTAATGATTGTTATAGATTACAAATAAGCAATCAGGAATCAATCAATATTAATAAAAATCGTAAAGCTGAAAGCAATTAGTTAAGTGGGAGGAGATGGATGATAGGAATGATGAGAAGACTAATACCCTGTTTCCCCGATAGTAAGACACCCCCGATTGTAAGACGTATCGGGGGTTTCAGGGGGGGGCGGCTAATATAAGCCGTACCCCGAAAGTAAGACATATGTCTTACTTTCAGGGAAACACGGGGGTATTGCCGCCTCCCTCTCATCTAGCTGCGCGCCGCCTCCTGCCCACTTCCGCGCCGCCCCCCCTCCATACGTCACCGCGTCTGCCGCCTCCGTCTGTTCAGGTTGTTAATAAATGTTAATTTTATGGTTAAAACAAAAAATTCGACAATTTTTTTCCAATATAAGACATACCCCGAAAGTAAGACATAGTGGGGCTTCTGGGGATAAAAAGAAAGTAAGACACTGTCTTACTTTCGGGGAAACACGGTAGTAATAGTAATGCAGATTTAGTGAATAGTTTGACCGTGTTGAGATAATTATTTGTTTAGCAGAGTGATGGCGTTTGAGGAAAAATGTTCTTGTGTCTAGTTATTCTGGTGTTCTATAGCATTGTTTTGAGGGTAGGAGTTGGAACAGTTTGTGTCCAGGATGTGGGGTGTCTGTAAATATCTTTTTGACTGGTGCAGTATTCAGGTCCTCAATGGGAGGCAGGTTGGCAGCCATTGTTTTTTTCTGCAGTTATCCTCTGAAGCCTGTGTCTGTCTTCAACCCTACCAGACAGTTATAGAGATGCACTTGACAGACTCAATAATTCCTCTGTAAAACTGTATCAGAAGCTCCTTGAGTATTTTGAACTTCCTGAGTTGGAGCAAAAAGATCATAATGGAATAATAAATAAATATAAACATCAGGAGTGATTACATTGATTTGATGCTTTCATTTTCCATGAGAAGTTCTCACACTGATTAACGGTAACCATTATATAAGCAAGGCCCAGGTATAAGCCATCGCATACCTATATTTAGTGAAGGGCTACCAAATTTTTTACTACCACACTGTGGGCGTGGCTTGTGTAGGACGCCCTGCATTTTCTTCCAACATCTTGCAGTGCAAATTGGGTGCTGTGGGTGGAATTCCATTTTTGCTACCCCACTGCGTTTCCCTCCATGTCCGGGCAGCAGCCGACCCCTGCCTATATTTACAAAGTGATATATAGTGGCACCTCTACTTACAAACTTAATTCATTCCGTGACCAGGTTCTTAAGTAGAAAAGTTTGTAAGAAGAAGCAATTTTTCCCATACGAATCAATGTAAAAGCAAATGATGCGTGCGAATGGGGAAACCACAGAGAGGGTGGAGGCCCTATTTCCTCCGAGGAGATTCCTAGAGAGGCCCCACGGAGGCTTCTCCCTGCTTTTTCCAGCCCTGTTTCCTCCCAGGAGATTCCTAGAGAAGCCCCACGGAGGCTTCTCCCCACTTTTTCCAGCCATGTTTCCTCCCAGGAGATTCCTATAGAAGCCCCGCGGAGGCTTCTCCCCACTTTTTCCAGCCCTGTTTCCTCCCAGGAGATTACTAGAGAAGCCCCACAGAGGCTTCTCCCTGCTTTTTCCTGCCCTGTTTCGTCCCAGGAGATTCCTAGAGAGGCCCCACAGAGGCTTCTCCCTGCCTTTTCCAGTTACAGTTTCGGGGGCTCGGGTAAGTGGAAAATGGTTCTTGAGAAGAGGCAAAAAAATCTTGAACACTCGGTTCTTATCTAGAAAAGTTCATAAGTAGAGGTTTTTCTTAGGTAGAGGTACCATTGTATTGGTGTCTGTATAGATTCACATTTGAAAACAAAGGTAATGGGTTGGAATTCCTGTGCTGTCACCTTCACCTTTTCATAGTAATTTTAAATAATTAGAGTCCCATTTTCCTTGCTTCCAGTTAAGGATTTTGCTTCAATGTTGTGGGGTTTGTTTGTTTGTTTGTTTTCTGTTCTGTCTGGGTCACTCCAGAAGCCAATACCAACCCAAAAAGAGAAGCCAGACACACTGGTAAAAGGCAAAGGCAGTTTTATAAAATGCAAGAAAAACACAGGTAACAGAAAATGTCCTTACAAACAGGAAAACGCTGTAGCTTCAGATATATCCACGAAGGCAAAAGTCCATGCAGAAATACAGAATTCTTGCTGCCAAGCCGAGGCTGTAGATAGCAGACCTACACCTCCCACGGGTCTTCCAAAGCTGCTGGGCCACAAGCCAGGAACAGAGACGCCGAGAAACAAGACAGGATAACGCAACTCCAAACTGATAACACTCCACATGGCTTCAAGGGCTTGCCTGCCTTTTAAACCCTGCTAAGGAGGACCACACCCAAACCCAGCTGTTCCTAATTCAGTGCTGATAATACTTCTTTAATTGCTCCTTTCTTTGATCTGACCGTCTCTGTCGCATGTCAATGACGGCTTGAGCTTCATCACCTAATGACTCCAAACTACTGGCTGGGGAGAGCCCCCCCCCCCCGGGGCTCTCATGCTGTTCTCCTTCATCCCATTCCTGATTTTCCTCTCCCCCGTCCGACTGTTCAGCCCCCTCCTCTTCGCTGTCATCCGCCTCCGGGCATGGAGCCAGCAGAGACACAGCCGGTCCCTGAGCAGCCTCAGGCTGAACCACAACAGTTTTCATACCATCATTTTGTTGAGTTCTGAGTTTGAATTTGATGACTGCTAATTACTAAGAAGAGCCAGGCGTTTCTTCTTTGAAAGTTCACAGCATCAAAACCAGCCACTCCAAGGAAAATTTTGCTCAAGTGTTTGGAATTATCAAAGAAAAGGTATCGGCAAAAACATTAATCATGCATTCGACTCAGAAATAGGAAAAAAAACATTAAAAATGCATCCATCCACCTCAGTCAAGCAGGAGGAAGAATCGTGTGTGGAAACCACCCCAGCCTTTGCTTTTCCTTGAGTTTGAAGGAAATGAACCAAACACCGTCATTGTCACTTTCGTTTTGCCAATCTTCGTCTTCACTGTAATTTGTCAAAGCAAATGTAGAGCTTCGGGCTGAACTGAAATTCTTTAAGTCAGAACTAGGCTCAGAAGCGAAAAGAACAGATGAGATCTATTGTGATGGAAATTTACCATTTTTAACAAATGTGCCTATCTTCAGGATTGCAAGCCTTTGAGAACGTGGGTGTAGCCCCCCTCCCCCCCCTCCGGTTACATCCACAATTGGGAACAGAATTTCCGTTGTTAAATAAAAATACTTATTTGCTAAGTGAATCACATCTTCATTAAGTAAATCCAGCTTTCTCCATTGACTTGCCTTGTCAGCAGTGAAGGGCTGCAAAAAATTTCATTACCACTCTGTGGGTGTGGCTTGCTGGCCATGTGACCCGGTGGGAGTGTCTTGACGATCATGTGACCAGGGTGGCTTAAAGGTCATGTGACTGCCTTAAAGGTGGCCAACTTGACATCACTCACGTCAAGGGTTAGGGTTAGGGCGCTTCGCCTCAAAGAGATATAATTTCCCTATCTATTTACTATTACTGAACATCCAAAATATACTATTTAATTCTATGTATATATGCCATATGTGTACATACATATTACACACAGGCACACAAAAATACATCTACTATATAAACTTTATGTGTATGTACACGCACGCACAGCTCTTCTAAAATTATACACATCCAACCTCATTTACTGCGATAGGAAAAACATACCCAGAGCCCAGAAGGGGAAAAAAGAAAAAAAAATCAAAATTTTTCTACTGGTTCTGCGTACCTGACTGTACCTATAGGAGCCCATCACTGCCTTCATCACACCTAGAGAGTTTCCTTGACTGAAGGGTTTACCAGCTTTTTCAGGTAGACCAGAACAGGAAACAGACTCTGCAAGTCTAGCTAAAACTACACTTTATAGATGTAGGTGATAGTAGGCGAAACTTGAAAACCTGACTGAGCTTTCCTTGCCTTCCTTCTAGCTGGGAACTTCTGAGAGCTGAAGTCCAGACATCTTCAGGTTTCACACGTTTGAGAGACACTGCTCTAGTGAATTAAGGAGGAGCAAGTTTTATCTTCTTCACATCTTCTGTCCTGGCCTTAAAACGTGCTTCTGTTGTGTTATTTCTCTAAAGTTATTTCCTTGGCTTTCTATAGGAGGAAACATAATGCAGATCTCCCACTCTTTGTCCAGTAGAGTAGAGTAGAGTAGAGTAGAGTAGAGTAGAGTAGAGTAGAGTAGAGTAGAATAGAATAGAATAGAATAGAATAGAACAGAACAGAACTGTGTACCTGACCAAATTTTTTCTACCAGTTCTGTATACCTGACCGATGGTAGAAGCCTATCACTGTTTGTTAGGCACCCACTGGGAAGATTCTCTGTCCATTTGCCACAGGCAACCAGCTGAGGGACAAACTCATAACAGTAATAGAGCTACACCGATATAGAAGAAATGGCGGAATAGAATCCTTAAAGAAAGGATGCAAAAGGAGGGATAAAATAAAACATGAATGACAAAAAATTATATATATATATTTTTAAAATTGAATAATTAAATTGAATTGTTAAATTGTCCCGTGGCAAGTTGGTCATGGTGAGTTGGCTGTGGTGATTTGGTCAAGAGTTGGCCGCTGGGAGGTATCCCATTCTGAACTGGAAGGTTCACAAACCAACCATTGTAAATATATCCCAGTTACCAAGTGCTCAAATTCTGAACATGTAATTGGGATTGCTGTGGCAGATGCTCATTGTAAGGATTGGACATAAGTTAGTTTTTTCAAGGTCATAATTTCAGATGATTGCTAAATACCGTGTTTTTCGGACTAGAAGATTACGATACAGGATTTTAAGCAGGTGAGTAAGAAAAAAAAAGTTTTTTCTTCTACTGTTTCTTGATGAAGAATGTCAAAAAATGTCATTTCTCTTCTCCCAACCTTGGCTTACTAACACCATATATTTGAACTATCCTTCTGAGAAGATACTTTCCTGGATGGAGATACAAGATTATAAATTAGCAACAATTTATTATATTTTTTTCAGTTTCAGTAATGTAATTGGGACCGAAAAGATGCTTCTTCTTTTGCACTTGTTATGACCAAAATCAGTCTAAACTAAACCACAACATGTTCTCTTTAAAAGAATATTTATTTTCCAATTTCTTTTATCCCTTCCCTCCCATGGACAGTGATAGGATTACAGTATGTACCAAAGACCCCACCCCCAAAGTACACAAATGATTTTTAAAACAAAATTCAGCTAAAACAAAATGCACAATAACTGTTACATACTTATGGCTCAGTGGTTATCTAAACAAATACCAGGAACAGAGAAAAACTAGGATGAGTTTCATTCCCAGATACAAAAGCTCAACCAACCAGGAAATTTGAAGTATTCCAGAATTCTTCCCTCTTTGTCTTCTGAGAAATGAATTTGTTATTTTACAGCTGTTGCTCTGAACTTCTATTCTCTACCTCAAAATCAAGAGAGAGCCACATTAATTCATTCTGAATTCTGGAACACATTCCCTCAAGGATTTGTAGTTCAAGAAAGGACCTCTTTGGATAATCCATCCTATGTCACCTTCACTTATGAAAGACTTCCTCTCATTAATGCTCTAAGTCCTATGACAATTAATCAAAATGTCCCTTCTCCCAATAACTGACTGGGAGAGCCAAGGTAACAAGGTCAGCCAATGAATAGGCATAGCAACTAAGTCAGCCAATGAGAGCTTGAACACATTTGAGTCTGCGCAGAGAATCGAAACTGAAACTGAAACTAGAAGGCTGGGCATGGCTCAGCCCACTCTGTACTGACTGCTCTGAACTCTGAACTGGAAGCTGCTTGTAACTGCAGCAATGTTAAAGAAGAACTCTGCTAGTGGTGTTGTAAATACGCATCTGTTATTATGTATATAAATAAGTTAATGAATCCAGCTGAACCAGTTTGTCTGTGTGTGCTTTCTGGAAATTAATTTCTGCAACAAACTGTAACACCCTGCAAACTTTACATCTTCTAATCTAACCAATGGAATCTAAATCAATATTTATATCGACTTTCTCAATTTCAACAGCCGTGAATTTCAATTTCCAGAACCCCCAGCCAGGGATTTATCTCCAGAACAGAAGCACATCTTCCTAAGAAGAAGAGCTTGAATCAGAACTGAAAGTTCCCTTGGATCCAGTCTCTATAAAAACAAAAAAATGAAAACTACAAGGCGGGGTCAACGAATAGCATCTACAGAAAGTCCTTAATGTGTATGGCACAACAAACTGGTGCTTCAATATTCCTTGATACTCTGATGCCTTCAAACTATTTTGCTTTGCTGACGGATAAGTGCATCTTCTTAACTAAGCAATTGACAGTGGATTCGCTTTTAGAAACATCTCAAAATCTTTTTTCACATTTGGAACAATGGCCTGTTGAAAATGTTTCCAAATTGAAGTGTAAATTTAATCTTTTTTTAAAAAAGAAAAAGAGCAATTGTACTTTTTGTGGGTTTCTTACAACATGTGGAAATTAATACTTTCTTGGTGTTTATCTTTATACCTATCTATCTATCTACCGGTATCTATCTATCTATCTATCTATCTATCTATCTATCTATCTATCTATCTATCTATCTATCTATCTATCTATCTAATCTATCTGTTCTTTTCCAATGAAAAAACTCACTTCCTTTTCATTATCAGCAAACCTATATGAATGTAATTTGTTGCTTGTATTTTTAAGATTTTTATTAATATTGTTTCCTCATTGCTTATGGCAATCATTAATTGTTGTACCTTATGATTCTTCACAAATGTATATTTTTAATGTACATTGAGAGCATATGCACCAAAGACAAATTCCTTGTGTGTCCAATCACATTTGGCCAATAAATAATTCTATTCTATTCTATTCTATTCATATGTGGTGTGTGTGTGTGTGTGTGTGTGTATAACCCCAGACATCTTGGGTATTCAAGCCAATTCAGAGGAAGAGGAGATTACAGGAAATCCTTGATTTATAACCATACATTTAATGACTTACAATAACACTGAAAAAAAGGAATTTAAAATCAACCCTAAGGACTGTTGCACTAGTGAGTTTCACATATTTTTGCTTCTGGTTTGGAACTGTGAACACATGTGCACAGTGCTTCTGCGCATACACAGACTCTCCCTGATGACATCAGAGCAGATGGGCGGAGCCTCCCGCCACAGCCGCTACCAGTTTCCCTGATCTAGGGCGAACTGGTAGCAACCTACCACTATGTCGCAGTATCCAAGTCTGTGATCAGAATTTGAGTGTTTGGTAATTGGTATGTTAGAGTTATAGTTACAGTTTCCTGGGTCACGTGATGTCCATTTTTGGTCTTCTCAACCAACCTGTCACACGCAAAAGTGGGAGGGGGAGCAGGAACCCAAATTCATTTAATAACTGCGTCATTCGCTTAACAACTGCAGCGATTTGCAAGTGGGGGAGGAAAAGTTGTGGAATTGGTTGCAACTCACTTAATAATCATTGCTTAGCAATTGAAATTCTGGTCTCATTTGTGGTCATAAGTCAAGGACTGTCTGTAAGTCTAGCCTGCCAGTTGGCAGCTCAAAACTTGCTTTTGTTGGACAGGTTCCCCTGAGAAAGATTATTATTTACAATAATTGTCCAAAGAGCTATTTCTTCCATCAAATGTAGTTTTGTCTGGCCAATAATGTTGAGAAACATCGAAATTCATTTGTTCACATCTCGTTGCTAGCATTTGAAAGCGGTACCAAGCAATATGAAATTTATATTAAAATATAAATTTAAGCAGCCATCACACTAGTGTTGTCATGCTCAATTGTTTTAAGCTTCCTCCAGGCACCTGTGGAATTCACAGCATAGAATGATATTTTTTTTTAATGTAAAAATAATATACACCCTTGGGGAAGCAATGGTGGGAAAGGTGTGTGTTAAGGAAAGTATGATACATAGTTGTGATGTTTTTAAATCATTGGTGAAAACTGGACCGAACGGAATAATGGTTAGAAGTGCACAGCAGTGTTTTTTCAGCCTTGGCAACGTTAAGATATCTGGACTTCAACTCCCAGAATTTCCCAACCAGTTCAGTTCAACTGCCTGGGGAATTCTGGGAGTTGAAGTCCAGATCTCTCAACATTGCCAAGTTCAGGAAACATTGGCATAGAGCTCTGACAGAATGCCCTGTCGGTCTAAAATAGATTTATGCTGATTACTAATTAGTCAAATTCAGGATGCAAATTCAGAGTTGTTTTGGAGTGAGAGGGGGAGATAGTTTTCTCAACTATAAAACATGTTCAGCTGGATTCCAACTTGGCCTCAACAATCTGTAAAAGAAATGGGACCAAAATTAATTCCCATGAAGAGCATCTATTCTTTTTCTTATGTGTTTCTTAGTTGTTCCCTCTATCCAATTTGATAAGTACTGCATACCTGTTTCTTAAAAATCTCTTTCTCTATCCCTTCAAATAGTATTGGTTATTTGGAATTCAAGCCCTGGACCACATAATATAAACAATGTTTGGGCATCATCCTATGATCCACCAATCAAGAAGCAGTTCCACAGTTCAACAAACTAGCAGTGTTGGCCTCCTACTTGATTACTGTAATGGGCTCTACTTGGGGCTACCCTTGAAGAACATTTAGAGAGTTCAGCTAGTTTAGCATGTAGCCATGTTGGACGTATCAAGTTATTCCCACATTAGACCAGCACTGTGTGCTGCACTGGCTACCGATTGGTCTCCGAACGCAATTCAAAGTGTTGGTTATTACCTAGAAAGCCCTATATGGCATTGGACCAGATTATTTACGGGATCACCTTTTGGCGGGTCCGCAGGGGAGGGCCTTCTCTGTTGTGACCACCAATCCTCTGCAACCAGCTCCCCCTGGAGATTCGTACTGCCCCCACTCTCCTTGACTTTCGGAAGGCGTTAAAGACACACCTGTGCCAGCAGGCCTGGGAACTGCGAGTGACCGTTTCGCTACGGTCATTGCATGAAAGAAGTGGGGTTTTAGTTATTTGTAATGTTTTAAATTCTATTTACTGTAATTGTTTCTATTTTATTTCTGGAAGCTGCCCTGAGTCCGCGAGGAGAAGGGCGGCCTACACATCTAATAAACATAAAACCTCAACCTAAACCTTCATAACACTGGGGATATATTGGATTCAAGACTGCGAGGAAGCATTGTTCTAGCTCGTTAGAAATTGACCTCATATCCAGGAGGCTCATATGCTTTTCCAGTGATGGCGGACCTATGGCACAGGTACCACAGGTGGCACATGGAGGCACATCTGCTGGCATGCAAGCCATTGCCCTAGCTCAGCTCCAGTGGGCATGTGTGTGCCGACCAGCTGATTTTTGACTCACACAGCGGCTCTGGGAGGGCGTTTTTGGCTTCCAGAGAGCCTCTATGAGGACGAGGGTGGGCGTTTTATCCTCCCCCAGCTCCAGGGAAGCTTTTGGAGCCTGGGGAGGGTGAAACACGAGCCTACTGGGACCACCAGAAGTTGGGAAACAGGCCGTTTCCAGCCTTCAGAAGGCCTCCAGGAAGCGGGAGAAGCTGTTTTTGCCCTCCCCAGGCACTGAATTATGGGTATGGGCACTTGCACTTGAACAATAGCACACGCGCATTCTCTTTCGACCCCCGAGAGAAAAAAGATTTGCCATCATTCTGCTAGTCTGTTACACTGTCATATTCTAATCTCTCGTTTTCTAATCTGTTTCTTCAAGTGAAACAGAATCCCCAGGTAGACGCATGGCAGTGCCAACCAGGCACAAAGCAAAATGAGGCTTTGGTAAGGTTGAGCTCCAGTCTGCTGGTTATGGGTTTCCCTGGCTTGCTACTCATGTTGCTCATCCCCTCCAGTTTTCACTCGAGTTCCATCGTTTCCCGCGGTCCTCCGTTTTCCTGATGGAGCACGCAGCCCACTTTGTTGTTGAAAAGGCGAGGTAGGCTTCCCTTGTGGAAATGTCTACCCTGGACAGACCGCTCCTTCAAACGACGCTTGTTCCGTTTACAGATCTGCCGGATGTCCCAGATCCTCAGTGTGCCATCGTGGGAAGCTGTGTACAATAATTCATTGTGAATCTGGAACAACAGGGCCATACTTAGACTGCTTAGCATCGACAGTCACAACGCGAGGCGGAAGCAAAGACAGAGCTCGCTCGCTTTCAGAGCAGAGGGGAATTATTGTGGAAAGCACGGTTCAATCCAATACGTACAACTGAAGAAAAATCTAAACTCAACCACCCCGAGCTACAAAATCTAAAGTCAATTCCTCGTTTGCAAACAAAGGAACTAACGTTAGAACATTATGGGTGGATCGTATTTCTTTAGTACTTTGTTTTATTTCTTTTTGCAATATTTTTTATTTAGTTCCACAAAATTTCCATATACAGTGATACCTTGTCTTACAAACTTAATTGGTTCCGGGACGAGGTTCTTAAGGTGAAAAGTTTGTAAGATGAAACAATGTTTCCCATAGGAATCAATGGAAAAACGATTAATGCGTGCAAGCCCAAAATTCACCCCTTTTGCCAGCCAAAGAGCCCGTTTCTGCGTTGCTGGGATTCCCCTGAGGGTCCCCTCCATAGGAAACCCCACCTCTGGACTTCCGTTGCCAGCCGTTTTTGCGCTGCTGGGATTCCCTTGCTGGAATTCCCTGCAGCATCACAAAAACACGGAACTCCGGAGGTGGGGTTTCCCGTGGAGGGGAGCCTCAGGGGAATCCCAGCAGCACAAAAACAGGTGCTTCGCTGGCAACAGAAGTCCAGAGGTGGGGCATCCCAGTGGCGGCGGTGGGTTTGTACAGTGAAAATAGTTTGAAAGAAGAGGCAAAAAAATCTTAAACCCCGGGTTTGTATCTCGAAAAGTTTGTATGACGAGGCGTTTGTAAGACGAGGTATCACTGTATAGCCTGTACAGTGGTACCTCATCTTACTAATGCCTCTTCTAATGAACTTTTCAAGATACGAACCCAGTGTTTAAGATTTTTTTGCCTCTTCTTCTGAACTATTTTCACCTTACGAACCCAAGCCGCTGCTGCTGGGATGAAGGGGTTTCTTTTTTCCCCCTTTTTTGAAGAAAGAAAAGGGAGGGGCGGCTTGGAGGGGGAGAGTTTGCATTTTAAAAAGTAGGAGAACAAGGTGCTTGCACAGACACTGAAAGGGTGTCTTTTGAAGAAAGAAAAGGGAGGGGCGCCTCCCCCTTGCCTTTCTTCCTTCCCACTCACCCTTGAGCCTAGCCTTGCTTCTTCCACCCGCCCCCTTTAGCTGCTCCTCCCTGCCCTCTGTTCGCCTCCCTTCTATAAAGTTTGGGATTTTCCTGAAGGATTTGCATGCATTATTTGCTTTTACATTGATTCCAATGGGAAACATTGTTTCGTCTTATGAACTTTTCACCTTACGAACCTCCTCTTGGAACCAATTAAGTTCGTATCATGAGGTACCACTGTATATAGCAATGCATATACCTTAAAATATGTCAGTAACAAACATAATTATACATTTTTTTCAGTGAATCATAATTCAGTATCCCGTTTTGCACCGATTTATATTGATAATTGTTAATTCATTTCTTTTCCCTCCCTCCATCTCCATCCCTCCCCTCCACCTTCTTAACCCTTCTCTCCCCCTCCCTCCTTCCCTCTACTCCCTCTCTTCTTTTCTCCACTTTTTTTTTTTAACTGTAGGAGTTATTTATTCAGAACATTTTGAATACCTCAACTGATTCACCCATAGTAAAAACAGAGGATTTGAAATGCTGACATCTTACCTGGATACAGTTAATAACCAACTTATGGCCGCGAAACACTCTTTGCAGAATACCAGTCTTTGTATTAAAAGCTCGCGCACAAGCATCGCCACTTCCAGTAAACACTGATGAGAAACAGTAAGGATGGGAGACTTAGTCAGAGTATTTTAAGTTGTCATTTCTTAGAATATGTGTATCCCATTACATTATAGTCCCAAAGGAAAGGAAACAGTTGTTGTGGCACAGTGATTAGAACACAGAATTATTGCAGGCTAATTCTACTGACTGCCAGGTGTTCGATTCTCACCAGTTGAAGATTGACTCTTCATCTTGAGGTTGCTAAAATGAGGATCCAGATTGATGGAGGCAAAAGGCTGACTCTGAAAACTGTTTAGAGAGGGCTGTAAAGCATTGTGAAGCAGTATATAAGTGGTACATAATATAAGTCTAAGTGCTAGTGCTATTGTTATTGCTATTAGGCTACTACAATAAAATTAAAAATAAATAAGGGAAACAAAATATAATGCTGTAAATATAATACAGTGGTACCTCTTCTTACAAACTTAATTCGTTCCGTGACCGGGTTCTTAAGTAGAAAAGTTTGTAAGAAGAAGCAATTTTTTCCCATAGGAATCAATGTAAAAGCAAATAATGCGTGCGATTGGGGAAACCATAGGGAGGATGGAGGCCCGGTTTCCTCCCGAGAGATTCCTAGAGAGGCCCCAGGGAGACTTCTCCCTGCCTTTCCCAGCCCTCTTTCCTCCCAGGAGATTCCTAGGGAGGCCCCACGGAGGCGTCTCCCTGCCTTTTCCACTTACAGTTTCAGAGGCTCGGGGTTGTAAGTGGGAAATGGTTCTTGAGAAGAGGCAAAAAAAAAATCTTGAACACCGGGTTCTTATCTAGAAAAGTTTGTAAGTAGAGGCATTTGTAGGTAGAGGTACCACTCTACCAAAGATCAAGTTTAGGGACAAATCAGAAAGCAAATCTGGTGAAACAAAAATAGAGAACAAAATGGATGAAATATTAAGTCTTTTGGATTACCTAAACTCAAATCTATATTGTAAACAGGACAAAAGATTACTTCCTATAAACAATATCTATGAGAATCAGTGGTGAGTTTCAATTTTTTTTACTACTTGTTCTGCGGGAGTGGCTTGATGGGCGTGGCAGGAGAAGGATACTGCAAAATCTCCATTTCTTCCCAATCAGCTGGTATTTGGGAGGCACAGAATAGATGGAGACAGGGCTAGTCATATTTACTAGTTCTCCGAACTACTCAAAACCTCCGCTAACAATTGCCCAGAATTGGTCAGAACCTGCTGCTGTTGTTTTGCTGTTGAAATAAACCTTTCAAGTAGGCTACGAAGAACCCACTTTGTAGGTATCGATAAAATTCATGTGAAAGGGATTCTGAGTCCATTTTTGGGGGGAATGGGTTCTGTGTTCATTTCAGTTTATTTTCATCCTTTATAGAGTTTACTTGTCTGACTATATTTTTATTCCTGGAAGCTGTAGTAAATACTACCCCAGCTTAGAACTGTGATGGAGCCTGTGATTTTAGTTTTAATATGTGACAGTTGTAAAACAGGTAGCCATATCAATGTGCCTGATTTTACTACCTTTATGTAGCAGTCATTAAGCAAACGGGGAAGGGATCAATGGGCCACTTCAAACACAGGTGGAAAATAGCTTTTCCAGAGTCTGTTTTAAATTGAATGGTTGCTAAGCAACTGCTTGTAGGTCAATACACTACCTGTAGTGGAGATGTGCTTGTTTTTCAGAAAACCATGCCTAGTTACTGTACGTTGATTTATAATACCGTACTACGAGCTGAAACTATCATCAAGGAAATTACTATTAATTGTAATTACAGTAATTCAATGTGATATACAAAACTAAATAACCATATGGTGGAATTAGTATTTAAAGTGACTTTTTATTTTATTGCTAACATGAAAAGTCCAATAATGATGGTTTTGAGTGTCTAATGAATTCATTATATAGAAACAATTTAATAAGAAGAAAACAGGAATTAATACTTTTTGCCACAGACAATAGAATTTCCTTTACATCAATTGAGTGATGGATGGGGCAGAGCAAATCTGTATTTTAACTTCAGGGCAATTGTTCTGCTACATTTAGCTTATTAATAACAAAGCAAATCATCCATTCAGGGAAGCTAATTTAACAATATCTATTTGGGTTTTATTGGATTTATTGCAATCAATTGCAATTTATTAGGAACACCAAGTGACTTTTGAAATGTTTTACTAATAGAACCTCATTAGCAATATAGGATGGACTATTTTACCAGATGAATCTTGCTATTTATTGATGAGGAATTCACAATTAAAGGGATTTTTAACAGTAAACAACAAATCTCCGTTAAGTATTTGTGCCCTGCCCTACTCAAGATTTAATTTCTTAACATTAAAGTGCTCAAATAATTCCTTCTCCCTCCAAAATAGTATCGGCAGGCAAATTGTCAATTCTTGAAAACGCAAAAGGTCTTCTGCAGTCATGACATAAGCCTAAGATTGAAATTCAGGCTTGTCAGATGTTACATCTTTTTACTTTTTACTTTTTTCGTGAGCCTTTGTTCATTATGAGCTTTAGCTTTCCTCGCTTCATCTTTACAGGCTCGGGCTATTTGCTGGTATTCTGCCTTAGTTATTTCCCCTTCTTTTCACTTTTAATACTTGTCCTTTTGGTCTTTCAATTTGTCTGAGAGTTCTATATGCAGCCATGCTGGTTTCTTCTGATATTCTGCTAGTGTGGGCTTTTATAATCTCACTTTTCAAAATTTTCAAAGCTTCTTGAGTTGCTATCCCCTTGACAATTCCTATCCATGGAATCTTTCCCAAGTTCTCTCTAAGTTTATTGAAATTAGCTCTCTTAAAGTCCAGGATTCTAGTTTGAATTTGTTCTACGGTTTGTTTTTGCTTAGTGTTGAATTCCAATATTGCATGATCACTTGCCCCCTAGGTTCCTGTAGCTTCAATACCTTATTTATTTATTTTATTTATTCATTTGTATAATACATAAATACATAGGAATAAAATAGACATGTGATAATATAAAAAGAGGGTGAAGGTGAACTTAGAAGAGAGGATACATGAAAGGAAGAGAATATATAAGATAGGTGAAAAAAAGGAAAGACAATTGGACAGGGGACGAAAGGCACACCAGTGCACTTATGTACGCCCCTTACTGGCCTCTTAGGAACCTGGAGAGGTCAATCGTGGAGAGTCTATCATTTCATCTCTGTTAGTGAGAATTAAGTCCAATTTGGCTGATCCCCTTGTTCCCTTCTCTACTTTTTGGGTAACAAAATTATCCACTAGGTTTGTTGGATCTTCCACTTGGTGCAGAGTTTGTTTCCCAGTTGATGTCAGGATGGTTTAAATCCCCCATTACTATTGTGATATGCTTCCTACATACTTTAGTAAGCTGACTAGCAAAAAGTTCATCTACTTCCTCTGTTTGATTGGGTGGCCTATAGTACAGACCTATGGTAATGTCATTTCACACAAACACACCCTTTCATATTGACCCAAATGCATTCAAGAAGATTTACATTATCGATGTAGTTATTTCTTATATATACTGCAACTCTATCTCCTCTTTTATTTGGTCTGTTTCTTTTAAAAAATTTAAATCCCTCTAGCTGTATATTCCATTTGTTAGTTTCAGCCCACCAAGTTTTTGTAATGGCAACTACATCACATCTTCCCTCGTTTACTTGAATTTCTAATTCACCCTGTTTATTTCTCATATTCTGTGCATTGGTGAACAGTAAGACCTCACCTATCGCTGGTGTTAAGTTCCAGACCCGGCCGCGATAGGTGAAATCCGCGATGTGGAATTTATCGACTGATAGTACTTATTTAAGTATTTATATTGTAATTGTTTGGTAAGTTTTCATTGTTTTAAGTGTTTATAAACCCTTCCCACACTCTTACAAAATACATATCACAGTAGTACATATATAATATAACTTAAAACTAATAAAAATAATAAAAAACAATAAAGCAACAACATTCTCTTTCTCTCTCATACGTATACATAATCTCTCTCTCTCATATATCCTAAAAATATTTCTTGAAAACCCGCGATGAAGTGAAGCCGCGAGGGACTACTGTATAGACATTTATGTTCATTTTGGTTGACCCTATGTTTACTATCCACATAACCTTTGTTGTGCCTGACTGCCCCTACTTTCTTGCCACCTGTTAGTGCCACTCACTATTAAATTATTATTATTATTTATTAGATTTGTATGCCACCCCTCTCCGCAGACTCGGGGTGGCTTGGCTTTGCTTGACAGCAGGGCTGATGAACTTAATCCCACTCATATCTATGTTGTGTGCACTGTTAACCCTATTAATTTTAGATTTATGGGGACAGAAATGATCTGTATCAATTAATTCTCTGTCCCTGCTGTTCAGTTTAAAGGTTTATCCAGAAAATCTGTGAATTTAATATCAAGCAGCTCAGTCCATTTCTTTGATGGATACAAGCCATTTCTTTTGTACAGTTTTTCATTGGAGTAGCTGCAGACATCATGACTAATAAAACCAAAGCCTTCCCTTTTCTATCACTTAGAGATATTTATGGATCCTTAGAACAATCACAAGTATTGTAATGAATCATATACACCAGCTAAGTCTGGTATTTCCTGATTAAAAAGTTAGTTGTTTTAAACAATAGAACAATTCACTTTCTAATCTAATGTCTTCCCAAAAGGCTTTTTCCAGTGGAATGCGATAGCTTCTCCCCACCAATCCCAATTCCATCTGAAAGATATCTACTACTGAAAATTACTCCAGGTTAGTATGTCAAATCCAACAGACCAGCTGTTACCCTTAAAAGCCAGGCATCCCAAAAGCCAAAAAACAACTTAAAAACTTACAAGATTGGAAACAAAATTTTACAGCTGCCATACTGTTCCAACACTGATATCAATAAACCTTGAAATTATTTCCATCATCTAATCTGGGTGGGGTAACTGAGTCATTCTTTCTGAATGCCTCCAAAGACATTTATAGACTGCTGTAATGAAGCCACTCAAAAGTTTGGCCCATGCTTTATTTCTTTCATTACATAGATGGCTAAAGATTTCTTTTTGAGATGAACTTCATCGTCATAGTGCAGGTAGTTCTTCAGTTACAAACAGATGTTGTATTCAGCAGGTTCTGACCAGCTTTGGAGAACCGGTAGAGGAAATTTTGAGTAGTTCAGACAACCGATAAATACCGCCTATGACTGGCCCCGCCCCCATCTATTCGCTGCCTCCCGAATCCCAGCTGATTGGGAGAAAATGGGGATTTTGCAGTGCCCTTCTTCTCCACACCCACCAAGCTATGCCATGCCCATGAAGCCACGCCCACAGAACCGGTAGTAAAAATTTTGGAATCCCACCACTGCTTACAACCATCCGTTTAATGACTATCTGAAGTTCGAGGGGCACTGCAAATAGTGACTTACAACTGGTCCCCATATTTAAGACTGTCACACTATCCACATGACTAAAATTAGGGTGGATTTATGATGGTTACAGCCAGGGGCCAGGGGAGTCCCATTACCGCTGCCACCAGCTGTACATCTGGTGAGGTATGGGGTGAGGTATCATCAGTACGCTGATGATACCCAGTTATACATCTCCACCCCATGTCCAGTCAATGAAGCAGTGGAAGTGATGTGCCGGTGCCTGGAGGCTGTTGGCGCCTGGATGGGTGTCAACAGACTCAAACTCAACCAGGATAAGAATGGAGTGGCTGTGGGTTTTGCCTCCCAAGGACAACTCCATCTGTCCGTCCATTACCCTGGGGGGGAAGTATTGACCCCTTCAGAGAGGGTCCGCAACTTTGGCATCCTCCTCGATCCACAGCTCACATTAGAGAAACATCTTTCAGCTGTGGTGAGGGGGGCGTTTGCCCAGGTTCGCCTGGTGCACCAGTTGCGGCCCTATTTGGACCGGGAGTCACTGCTCACAGTCACTCATGCCCTCATCACCTCGAGGCTCGACTACTGTAATGCTCTCTACATGGGGCTACCTTTGAAGAATGTTCGGAAACTTCAGATTGTGCAGAATGCAGCTGCAAGAGCAATCATGGGCTTCCCTAAATATGCCCATGTTACTCCAACACTCCGCAGTCTGCACTGGTTGCCGATCAGTTTCCGGTCACAATTCAAAGTGTTGGTTATGACCTATAAAGCCCTACATAGCATCAGACCAGAAAATCCCCAGGACCGCCTTCTGCCGCACGAATCCCAGCGACCGGTTAGGTCCCACAGAGTGGGCCTTCTCCAGGTCCCATTGATTAAACAATGTCGTCTGGCAGGACCCAGGGGAAGAGCCTTCTCGGTGGTGGCTCCGACCCTCTGGAACCAGCTCCCCCCAGAGATTAGGATTGCCCCCACCCTCTTTGCCTTTCATAACCTCCTTAAAACCCACCTCTGCTATCAGGCATGGGGGAATTGAAACATCTCCCCCTTGCCCATGTAGTTTCTGTGTATGATTCGACTGTGTGCTTGTTTTTTATATATTGGGGTTTCTTTTGGATTTTTTAACTTAAAACTGTAATTTAGGTTGCTAAATGTTAGATTTGTTAGTACGTATTGTTTACCATTGTTGTGAGCCGCCCCGAGTCTACGGAGAGGGGCAGCATATAAATCCAATAAATCTAATCTAATCTAGTATGTGCATATTAGCGTGTTCTTGTTTCTGCGCATGTATAGGAAGCAAAATCTTGCGAGGGGATGCGGCACGAGAAAGGATTCGGTAATTTTCTTTTGCTTCCACGCATGCGTAGAAGCGAAGAATCACCAAAACCTTGTGCGTGTGTCCCCTCGTGAGATTTTTCTTCCTGCACATGTGAAGAAGCAAAAACACACTGGGATGCATACACACACGCGTGCGCAGGTGAATAGAAACTGTGCACGCAGCACAATCTTCGCTACGGGTGCGCCGTCCACATCCATACCGGTATCAAACCAGTGCAGCATCCAAAGATCATGTAACCTTACCTTCTGTCTTCCGGCAGGTGAAGTCAATAGGGGAAGCCAGCTTCACTTAATGACTGCATGATTCATAGTGACTGCAGTGATTCGCTTAACAACCATGACTAAAAAATGGTTGTAAAATCAGCTGGGACTGATTTGAAGACTACCTTCTTCGTGCGCCTTCTGCCGCACAAATCCCAGCGACCGGTTAGGTCCCACAGAGTTGGCCTTCTCCGGGTCCCATTGACTAAACAATGTTGTTTGGTGGGTCCCAGGAGAAAAGCCTTCTCTGTGGCGGCCCCGACCCTCTGGAACCAGCTCAACCCAGATATCAGAGTTGCTCCCACCCTCCTTGCCTTTCGCAAGCTCCTTAAAACCCACCTCTGTCGTCAGGCATGGGGGAATTGAAATTTTCCCTTCCCCCTAGGCTTATAGAATTTATACATGGTATTCTTGTATGTATGATTGGTTTTTTTTTAATTGGGGTTTTTTAGATTAATTTTAATATTAGATTTGTTTACATTGTCTTTTTTATTGTTGTTAGCCGCCTGAGTCTTCGGAGAGGGGCGGCATACAAATCTAATAAATACAAATACAAATACCTTGCTTAGCCCAAAAAAAATGGTTCTAATTGTTATAAATTAAGGACTACCTGTAAAAGTATGTATGCATGTATGCCTGTGAATGTAAAGCTTTAATCTTGTTGGAAGCACCTAAAGTTAGTTATATAACATTTGTACAGAATATAATATAATATAATAGAATGGAATAGAATAGAATAGAATAGAATAGAATTTTATTGGCCAAGTGTGATTGGACACACAGGGAATTTGTCTTGATGCAGATGCTCTCAGTGTACATAAAAGAAAAAGATAAATTTGTCAAGAAGAACCGTTGTACATACCTGAACGGTCTTCTCGATGCACTGGAAGGAGAGTCCAACATGGGTAATTCACCAATCTTATTGGTAGAGACTGAGTTAATTTAAATATTTAAATATGAGGTAGTCACCGCCCCTTAGCAGCCCCCAATACCTCAGTTTTAAAAACGAAGCCAGTTTAAGGAAAACCTGTTTATTGAACAATAACCATATAACCTCATAACTGTTTAACTTGTAGTCCCAAACTCCGGCGACCTGGCGAAACAACCATGCCGGGTGGGTTTGGACTCTCCTTCCAGTGCATCGAGAAGACCGTTCAGGTATGTACAACGGTTCTTCTCCACTGCATCTGGAAGGAGAGTCCAACATGGGATATGCCAAAGATTACTGCCCATGGGAGGGAAAAGGCTGAGCTACGGTCGCAGGAGTTGAACACACTTGCTGCAAAACCCGTCTCCCAAACGAAGCTTCTGCCGAAGCTACTGAGTCCAGTTTGTAATGGCGTATAAAGGTGGTAGGAGACGCCCACGTAGCCGCCCTGCAAATGTCCTCTATGGACGCCTGAGTTCTCCAAGCCACCGAAGTGGCTGCACTTCTAGTGGAATGTGCTGTTACCCCGGTTGGTGGTACCTGAGACCGGGCTTTGTAAGCTTCCTCAATACAATCTCTCAGCCAGCGACTGATGGATCTAGCTGACACTGCCAGACCCATTGATCGCTGACCAAAGGACACAAACAGCCGCTCAGATTTCCTGAAATGTCCAGTCCGTCTGATGTAGATTTTCAAGGCCCTCCGAACATCTACCTTGTGCCATCTCAGCTCGAGAGGGTGCTGTCCATGTGTGCAAAAGTCTGGCAACACTAACTCTTGAGCCCTATGAAACCCAGAGTTAACCTTGGGGATAAATGTAGGGTCTAACCTCAAAACTACCCGATCCGGGTGGAATATACACAAATCTGCACGTGTAGACAGGGCCGACAGCTCCGACACTCTGCATGCCGACGTAATTGCCACTAAAAAGGCAGTCTTTAAGGAGAGCAATCGTACTGGAATCGTCCTCATCGGCTCGAAAGGAGGGGCTGTTAACGCCTTGAGTACCAGGGAAAGGTCCCACGTCGGGAATCTGTGCACTGGAGGCGCATGGGTGTTAATCGCGCCCTTAATAAAATCCCTAATCCAAGGATCTTGTGCCAGGGAGCGAGCGTGGGGTACCCGGATGATGGTTGCCAGAGCAGCTAAATGCCTTTTCAAGGTATTCAGGGCTAACCCTTTCTCTATCCCTGACTGTAGGAATCGTAAGATTGACACAACCGAAGCCTCCCCCGGATTAAGGTGGTGATCCGAACAAAACTTACAGAAGGCCGCCCAAGTGGCCTGGTAGAGTCTTACCGTTGATGGGCGACGTGCTGCCTGAATGGTGGATATAACCTCGTCTGGCAAGGCTTGCTGTCTCAGACCCGCCCTTTCAAGTGCCAGGCGGTCAGTTTGAACCACTGAGGGTCCGGATGGCAAACTGACCCCTGAACTAACACTACCTCAGAATCTGGAATCCTCCACGGGGGAGACACCGACAGGGCTACTAGGTCTGCAAACCAAGGCCGTCTCGGCCAATAGGGAGCCACCATGATCAATTCCACCCCCTCCCGAATTGTCTTGTCTAATATCCTTTGAATGAGACACGTGGGGGGAAAGGCATACAGTAACCCCTGGGGCCATGGTGACCATAGGGCGTTGACCTCTTCCGCCCCTGGCGTCGGAAACCGGGAGAAAAACCTCTGTAATTGGGTGTTTGCTGGGGTTGCGAAGAGGTCCACCAATGGAAGACCAAATCGTAGCACTATCTGCTTGAAGAGTGCCGGGTCCAGTTGCCACTCCGAAGGATCCAAAGTGGACCTGCTCAGCCAGTCCGCCTGCACATTGCTGGTCCCGGCAATATGCTCCGCCGTCAGAGAGGCCAGATGAGATTCGTCCCAATCGAAGAGGTCCGTGGCTTGAGCCATGAGGCGATGAGATCTCGTACCTCCTTGATGGTTCAGGTGGGCTTTTGTGGCCACGTTGTCCGTCAGAACCAGGACATGCCTGTCCTGAACCCAGGGAGCGAAGGCCTGAAGGGCTAAGAAAACCGCTCTGAGTTCGAGAACGTTGATATTGACCTGGGTTAAGTCCTCCTGAGACCACAGGCCCTGAGCTATATGAGGCCCCATATGGGCGCCCCAGCCCGACAAGCTCGCGTCTGTTGTGATAATCACACGCTCGTGGCTGTGAAGAGGAGAACCCTGGATCAAAGCTGGGGACAACCACCATGCCAGCGACTGCTTGACTGAAGCTGGGAGTCGCACCTTTCGGTGGGAGTGACTCACCTTGTCCCTCTGGGCCGGAAGGAGAAACCATTGGAGGCCCCTCATGTGATGGCGAGCCCATGGCACAATCCCTATGGAAGAGACCATAGTCCCTAGTACCTTGGACAATGTTGCCAACGGTGTTTGTCTTTGTCGACGAAGGCTGGTTACCAATCTCCGGATATTGAGGACCCTCTCTGGCGTTAGTGAGACCGTGTCCTCTGCGGTGTCTATGATGGAGCCGAGGTGTTGTATTGATGTGGTGGGATGAAGATGGCTCTTCTCCACGTTGACCGTGTACCCATGCCTCTCCAGAGTTTCCCGTGTGAGCGCCAGATGGTGTTGCGCTTGGACCATAGACTTGGACATAACGATTATGTCGTCCAAGTATGCCATAACTCTTATGGACTGGGCCCTTAGATGTGCTGTCAGAATGTCCATCAGCTTCGTAAATGTACGGGGAGCCGAAGATAGGCCGAACGGCATGGCACGGTACTGGTAGTGGACCCCGTTGAGACAAAACCTGAGGTAACGACGATGAGCTGGCCAAACCGGAACATGCAGGTAAGCCTCTTTGAGGTCGATAGAGGCGAGAAAATCGTTGTGCCGAACAGAGGCCAAAATCGATTGTAGGGAGTGCATGCGAAATCTGCGATACAGAATGAAGGTGTTCAGGAGTTTCAGGTTTAAGATCATCCTGAACCCCCCCGAAGACTTCGGCACTAGGAACACAATGGAATAGAATCCCGTGCCCTTGGCATGTTCGGGCACCTTCTCTATCGCTTGTATTTTGAGAAGGTGTGTTATCTCCAGTTGTAGATGACGCCTTTTGAGTGGGTCTCGCGTTAGCGGACAGGTGACAAACCGGTTTGGTGGGGGCTGCAAGAACTCCAGGCGCAGTCCTCGTGATATTGTGGCCTTTGCCCATTTGTCGGTGGAGGTAATCCTCCAGGAGGCACTGAAGCGTTGAAGTTTGTCTCCTATGGGCTGTAATGGAGCCAAGTCATTTTGTGCGCCTGAAGCCCCGTTGGTTCCCTCTAAAAGGACGCCGAGACTGTTGGTATCCTCTGGGCCTATCCTGAAAGGCCGCTCGGTCCCCTCTAAAGGCGGGTTGGCCATACTGATTTTGAGTGTATGACCTATTGCTCTGTCCAGCCGAGGAAGAGGGGTCCCAACGAAATGGCTGACGGCGAGCGTAAGGATTGGGTCTACGCTCTTGGCGTCGGTATGCTCTGGGGAGGGTCTTACGTTTGTCCTTATCCTCAATGAGGACAGGGTCCAAGGCTTCTCCAAAGAGTTTCTCCCCTTGGTATGGAGATGATGCCAGGTTCCATTTGGACTTCAGGTCCGCTGGCCAGCTCCTCAGCCAAAGGAGGCGTCTGGATGCAAGTGACGCCGCCATTCCTCTAGCCGAAAACTTTGCGGCATGGAGAGTTGCATCTGCTGAAAACTCCGCAGCTGCCAATAATTTACTGAGGTCCTGACGTAAGCGACCTTCTTCTGGACCTAGGCGGGCCTGTACCTCCTGTAACCACATTATGGAGGCCCTATTGAAAAATGAAGCTGCGGTCGCTGCCCTAAACGCCCAGCTTGCCATATGATGGGATTTTCTTAGCAAAATTTCCGCCTTTCTATCCTCCGGTTTCAAGCTATCGCCGGTTTCAGATGGTACTAAGGCCTTAGAGATCAAGGTCATTACAGGCTGATCGATGGGCGGAAATTCTAGCAGCTTCTCCATGTCATCATCCAAGGTATAAAACTTCCTTTCGATGACTGAAGGACCTTGAGCTGCTGCAGGCTGTTGCCATGGGCGTTTGATGCTCTGTCTAAATATATCCGAGGATGGCACATGTTCAGTCTCGGGTTGGGGCTCTTTGAAAAGCACTGCTGAAGGCTTAGGGTCCTCTGAGGCCTCGGAAGCCTTGGTGGGACCCGGTAAGTCTGCTACCTGTTTAGCTTTGTGTAGCAGAATTTTGAAAAGAGGAGCCTTAAAGAGTCCAGCTGTCACAGGAGGATCTGGAGCTGATTCATCATCTGAAAAGTCGTATTCTTTTTCAGTTTCCTCTAGGGGGGACGGCTCCTCCATCCAGGACCCCATACCCGAGGGGGGCGGTGCAGCCCACAGGTTCTTGGGCTGTGCAGAGCGGGGGTGTTGGGCCGTTTGTTGCACCCCCACAGCCATCCCTTGTGAGTAAGCATCAGAGATGAGGCCTTGCAAGGCAGGGGACATCTGCTGCCAGGTGTCAGGTAGCACACGCAACCCAGCCGCAGTGGGTGTAAAGGTGGCAGATGGTGCACTCCTTACTGAGTGGCTGGCAGACCCTGGTCTCTGTTGCTGAGGCCCAGTTGGAGGAACCACCTGAGGCATGAAATACTGCCTCTCTGGAGACCACTCTCTCTCTGATACAGTCTCTGATGGTCTCAAATTACATTGGGCTGGTGGATCCCTTGCCTGCAATAAGGGAGAGGTGGTCCTAGGAGTTAAGAGGGCTGCCTCCAGTCTCTGCTCCAATGCTTTAATGCGCCTCTCTGCCTCCTTAAAAGAAGAAGAGGCTGGGGCCTTAGATTTCTCTTTTGACTTCCCCTTGCCTTTATCCTGAGGCAACCCACTGGGGGAAGAAGCCTTCTCCAAGGTTTTATCCTCCATTACTCACGGTTAACAGTTTTTCTATTATTAACAGAAGCTGAAACACGCTGACAGATATAGCTGTCACTGAGCAAATGCACTCAAAATGGCGTTTTGGCACCTCAGAGCCTACGCCTGTGTTTGACAGGTTGGTCGCGCCCAGTGATTGGGCGGAGAGCAACCTTATACCCACCTAAACAGGGCGGGCGCAGGCATCCGTTGCCTCAAAATGGCGTTCCCGCTCTTTTTTGCCGCCCTCGCCAACTCAGGGAGCTTCCAGCAATCGATGCCCCCCACACACAATTCGCTTTCTAGAGCCAGCCGATCCAAGCGGCTTCCCGGCTCTGCAAACGGCTTTTCGGCTTCGGCGGCAACGGCGGCGTCAATCAAAAGCCGCCGAACAGCTGAGAGGCGCTGGCCTGGCGCCAAATCAAGCCGCCTTCATTCTCTGCGGAAATCCTGCAGTTCTCCGTTGAAATTCTGCAGTCCAAGCTTCCCAGTGAGGGGGGCGGACCCCCTCACCTTCAGCTGACAGCCGGGTATAACCACTGAGGTCGGGGACCCTAGGCTGAGGTGCTCCTCGTTAGGCATGGTACCCTCTGAGGGAAGGGAAGCCCGAGGAGAGTAACGGTGGGGGTGATTCTGCCCACGGAGGGCAGAGACCCCTTGAAACCCTTTTCCTGATTCACAGCACCTGTAAATAGAAAGGGAAGAAATAACAGAAAAATTAATAAATTTTATTATGATTATTATTATTATTATTATTATTATTATTATGATTATTATTAAATGCTTCATCAGAGAAGCAAACTCAACAGTCTCTACACTAAGACTGAGTTTTTAAAACTGAGGTATTGGGGGCTGCTAAGGGGCGATGACTACCTCATATTTAAATATTTAAATTAACTCAGTCTCTACCAATAAGATTGGTGAATTACCCATGTTGGACTCTCCTTCCAGATGCAGTGGAGAATCATGTGGTACAACACTTAATGATTGTCATAGGGGTCAAATAAGCAATGAAGAAACAATCAATATTAATAAAAATCTTAGGATACAAGCAACAAGTTACAGTCATACAGTCCTAAGTGGGAGGAAAAGGATGATGGGAATGAGGAGAAAAACTAGTAGAAGCAGAAGTGCAGATTTAGTAAAAAGTCTGACAGTGTTGAAGGGATTATTTGTTAAGTAGAGTGATGGCGTTCGGGGGGAAACTGTTCTTGTACAATAGTTGTACAGTAGTTGTACAAATGCTTTAAATCAATGAAATAAAGGTACAGACAGTGCATTCTCATAAATCCAATGTTTCATGGGAGTCTAAATTTGATTTTGAGTCCTTTGAAGTAGATCCTTTGAAGCTCCAAATTGCAAGCTTTTGAATTCTTGCAATTTTGACAGGAATTGAACCTTGTCATTTCTGGGCCTTAGTTCTACACCATATTGAATCTGGTTAATAAGAAATTGGTAGAACCCTAAAGGAGATAATGGTCCATCAAGCTAACTTTATCCCCCAAATGTTCCCATATTCTATAGAGTGAAATCAGTGTTTTCTGAACAGGGAGATTTCAAGATGTGTGGACTTCTTCAATTCCCAGAATTTCCCTGCCTGCAGAAGTACCACACATCTTAAAATTTGCTAAGGGTGAGAAATGCTGGTTCTGACTGACTCACTTAGGAATGTTGTGAAAACACCAAATCTGGCCAACTGTTTCTCCCAGGAGCATCAAAAAGAGCTGCACAGAAATTGCAATTGGGAAAAAAAACCTGGCCAATGACAAAGAATGAGGTGGATAGCAATGGATGGATAGCAATGTTTTGGAAAGGCTCTTCCCCTGGAGAAGGTGGGGAGGGATTCGATATTCCCCAAATGGCAAGTTTTGATTTTGTTAGTGTGCGGATGAGATCCCCACGCCTGCACTGGCTGCCGATCGGTTTCCGGTCACAATTCAAAGTGTTGGTAATGACCTTTAAAGCCCTACATGGCATTGGGCCAGAATACATCCGGAACCGCCTTCTACCGCACGAATCCCAGCGGCCGATAAGGTCCCACAGAGTTGGCCTTCTCCGGGTCCCGTCGACCAAACAATGTCGTTTGGCGGGCCCCAGGGGAAGAGCCTTCTCTGTGGAGGCCCCGGCCATCTGGAATCAACTCCCCCCAGAGATTAGAACGGCCCCCACCCTCCTTGTCTTTCGCAAATTACTCAAGACCCACCTTTGTCGCCAGGCATGGGGGAGTTAGGATATTCCTTCCCCTAGGCCAAGTTACGTATGGTATGTTTGTGTGTATGTTTGGTTTTTATAATAAGGGTTTTTAGTTGTTTTATTAAATTGGATTGTTACATGTTGTTTTTTGTCATTGTTGTTAGCCGCCCCGAGTCTGCGGAGATGGGCAGCATACAAATCCAATAAATAATAATAATAATAAAGATGTTCTGCTATAGCTAATTAACAGAATGGCAGGTTTGGAAGGGACCTTGGAGGTCTTCTAGCCCAACTCCCTGTTCAAACAGGAGACTCTATACCAGTGATGGCAAACCTATGGCACAGGTGGCACACGGAGCCATATCTGTTGGCATGCAAGCTGTTGCCCTAGCTTAACTCCAACATGCATGTGTGTGCTGGCCAGCTGATTTTTGGCACGCACAGAGGCTCTGGGAGGGCGTTTTTGGCTTCCAGAGAGCCTCTGGGGGTCTGGGGGAGGGCATTTTTACCCTCCCCTGGCTCCAGGGAAGCCTTTGGAGCTGGGAGAGGGTGAAACACGAGCCTACTGGGCCCACCAGAAGTTGGGAAACAGGATGTTTCCAGCCTCCAGAGGGCCTCCGAGGGGACAGGGGAAGCTGTTTTCGCCCTCCTCAGGCATTGAATTATGGGTGTGGGAACTCACGCATGCTTTTTCGGCACCAGAGGAACAAAAGCTTCACCATCACTGCCCTTTACCAGTGGTTCCCAGCCTTTCTGGTTTTGTGGACTCGTGGCAACAGTGGAGAGGGAATGGTTCCTGGCAAGTGCACAAGGCTATATGGAGTTTCACATGCTCCCATGTTGCTTGCACGCCCATTTCCCAATAGCCCACAGTCAAGAATTGGGAACCCCAGCCCTCGCCATTTTGAACAAACGACTGTCGGTTCTCTTCTTAATGGTTAAAAGGCTAATAGTTGAAATACATTGTGCAGAATAGTTAGCCTAACGAAGAGAAAGCATCATAGGGTGTCCACGTTAGCAGTCTTCCAATATTTGAGGGGCTGCCACAGAGAAGACGGGGTGTCAAATTATTCTCCAAAGCACCAGAAGGCAGGATGAAAAGTAGCGGATAGAAACCGATCAAACAGAGATGCAACCTGGAATTAACGAGAAATTTCCTGGCAGTGAGAACAATTAATCATTGGAATGGTTTGTCTCCAGATGTTCTGGGTCTTCCACAGCTAGAGGTTTTAAATAAGAAATTGGATAGTCATTTGTCTGGAAAGGTATAAGGCATATATAGTA
Source organism: Erythrolamprus reginae (assembly GCF_031021105.1). NCBI lineage: Eukaryota > Metazoa > Chordata > Lepidosauria > Squamata > Dipsadidae > Erythrolamprus > Erythrolamprus reginae. The sequence goes on from NC_091963.1 coordinate 9,013,112, forward strand.
GCTCCAACTACTCAGGATATCACGCCTAATCGACAACCATTAACTAATCAGCATACCTCAGTTACATCAACAACCCCAGGTGTTACCCCACTGACTCACCAGGAAGTTTCTACACAGCAGGCAATTGCTGAGCCATCAAACCACACCCAGCCACCAGTATTTATAGAAGGAAGGCAGCTCAGGTCTCGCTGTGTTCGCCCTAGATCAAGGACAGAAGCACCAGCCTGAAGATGACGAGTGGGACCTCGTCGAAACGTAGCCAGAAGTTTCCAAATCCTACACGGGAAGAAACCCGAATATACCAAGACCATCATACCTGTACCCGTTAAAATCTACGAAAAAATATATCACGGGTACAGGTATGATGGTCTTCTTCGCCCTAGAACAAGGACAGAAACACCAGCCTGAAGATGACGAGTGGGACCTCGTCGAAACATCGCCAGAAATTTCTAAATCCTATACGGGAAGAAACCTGAATATACCAAGACCGTCATATATATATATATGTGTGTGTGTGTGTGTGTGTGTGTGTGTGTGTTTTTCCGTAGATTTTCATGGGTATATGTATGTAGATTTTTCTGAGTTTGGGTTTTACTCCGTATAATATTTTGAGTGTCTATGTGACGTTTCGGTGAAATCACATTCACCATCATCAGGCCTGATATAAAAATATGTAACTCTTCCCTGGTGCAGAGCTGAAGGGATTGGATACTATAGCCTAGAGGATAATTCTCTGCCTTACAAGGCAAAGGTTGCAGGTTCAAGTCCCAGTGGGTATGGCTAGCTGATGAGGCCAAAATAAGGCCGAAATAGATCTAGTCTCCCTTAATTTTCAAATTCAGCAAAAAAAATGTGACATATATACATATCCAAATATGGGTGGAGCTTAATGCTTTCTTTTGCCTCAGCCCAACCCAGGACCATATCCATATACAGTACAGTATATCCATCTATATCTATATCTATATATCTTTATCTATATCTATATCTGTCTGTGTGTGTTTGTGTGTGTGTGTGTTAGATGGACCATGTATGTGTGTGTGTATAATATTGCTACATATCCACAATACAAATGAGTTGCTAGTGTCAACACATCCTGAAAGGATATGAAATTTTAAAAACTCTTTTCCTCTTCTCACTGACAAAAGAATAAATCAAACCCGCTTTGCCAACTGCTGGGATAATTATTTTGTACCATCTGGAAGCATTTTTTTTTTTTTAATGAACAAGACTCAGTCTGCTGCTCAAGAAAGGGAGAGGGTGACTGCACCCTGCCTGCCTTCTTCCGAATATTTACCAGAAACTGCCTTTCATTTCTGAATTGCCTTCCAGGAAGAAATGGGATGTAGTTAACCAAGCCCTGGGACAGTGATACATCTTTAGGAAAGTCAGAATGGAGGATGGACTTTCCATATGGTGAAAATAGAGGACCAGGGTCAGAGGTGGGTTCCTATCGTTGTGGCCCTGATGTGTTGCTCTGTTAGTGGCCCACCGATTACACAGTTCTGGTGTGACGGCTCCAGAGCTGTCTTTGACAGTCTGTCCACACCGCCATTTACCCCTCCTGATGTTCAGCGATTTTTCAGCTCTCTGAGCATGTGCAGAAGTAAAATCATCCCTCTGCGGTTGTGGGGAAGCGAAATTACACCGAAACATCGCAATCCACGCTGATAGGAAATGGTAAGAGGAACCTGCCCCTGACCAGGGTGGAAAGGAGTGGTGTGTTTCACATTTTCTTAGCACTGGTTCGCTTCGCATGGGCACACTCGATTTGCACACCCATGTGCCTTTCACACATGCCCGGCATCCCATGCATGTGCTTTGCTCTCTCGTGCATCTTTCACGCATGCACCTGTCCTAATAAATGTGCCTAAATAGGAGAGCATAGAGCCGGAACAGCTAGGCAGGTCCACCTGCAATTTTTGCAACCAGTTCGGGCCTTCTGCCGCACGAATCCCAGCGACCGGTCAGGTCCCACAGAGTTGGCCTCCTCCAGGTCCTGTCGACTAAACAATGTTGTCCGGCGGGACCCAGGGGAAGAGCCTTCTCTGTGGTGGCTCTGACCCTCTGGAATCAGCTCCCTCCAGAGATTAGAACTGCCCCTACCCTCCTTGCCTTTCGAAAACTACTCAAAACCCACCTCTGTCGTCAAGCATGGGGGAACTGAGACATCTCCCCCTGTCTATGTAGTTTTAGTGCATGATATGACTGTATGTATGTTTTTTATATTGGGGTTCCTTGTTTTTAGATTTTTTTAAATGTACAATTATTATTTTAGATTTTAAATTATTAGATTTGTCAATACATATTGTTTTTATCACTGTTGTGAGCCGCCCTGAGTCTGTGGAGAGGGGCGGCATACAAATCTAATAAATAATAATAATAATAATAATAATAATAATAATAATAATAATAATAATAATAAATAAATAAATAAAAAATACCACTTCTGTTGGTGAGATCCAGGTTTAATCCCAGAAACTATTATAGAAGCTATAGAATGACTTTGGGCCGGCCAGCCTCTCAAGCCCATGAGGCAGTGTGATGTAGTGGAGCGGATACTGGACAAACTGTTTCAACTCCTACCCTCAAAACAACACTATAGAACGCCACACACCAAGCTAGACACAAGAATAGTTTTTTTTCCCTGAACGCCATCACTCTGCTAAACAAATAATTCCCTCAACACTGTCAAACTGTTCACTAAGACTGCACCACTATTCAGCTTCTCATCATTCCCATCACACCTCCCACTAATCACTGTATGGCCATAATTTTGTTGCTTGTATCCTTACAATTTATATTGACTGGTTCCTCATATGATTGGATTGCTTATTTGTATGCAAACTATCATTAAGTGTTGTACCTTATAGAAACATAGAAGTCTGACGGCAGAAAAAGACCCCATGGTCCATCTAGTCTGCCCTTATACTATTTTCTGTATTTTATCTTAGGATGGATATATGTTTATCCCAGGCATGTTTAAATTCAGTTACTGTGGATTTATCTACCACGTCTGCTGGAAGTTTGTTCCAAGGATCTACTACTCTTTCAGTAAAATAATATTTTCTCAATATTTAACCCTTTAATATATTTAAATGTTTCGATCATGTCCCCCCTTTTCCTTCTGTCCTCCAGACTATACAGATTGAGTTCATTAAGTCTTTCCTGATACGTTTTATGCTTAAGACCTTCCACCATTCTTGTAGCCCGTCTTTGGACCCGTTCAATTTTGTCAATATCTTTTTGCAGGTGAGGTCTCCAGAACTGAACACAGGATTCCAAATATGGTCTCACCAGCGTTCTATATAGCGGGATCATAATCTCCCTCTTCCTGCTTGTTATACCTCTAGCTAATGATTCTTGATGAACTTATCTTTTCTTTTATGTATATGTACCAAGGACAAATTCCTTGTGTGTCCAATCCCACTTGGCCAATAAGGAATTCTATTCTGTTCTGTTCTATTCTACTCTACTCTGTTGGACAAAGAGTGGAAGATCTGCATTATGTTTCCTCCTATAGAAAGCCAAGGAAATAACTTTAGAGAAATAACACAACAGAAGCACATTTTAAGGCCAGGACAGAAAATGTGAAGAAGATAAAACTTGCTCCTCCTTAATTCACTAGAGCAGTGTCTCTCAAGCGTGTGAAACCTGAAGATGTCTGGACTTCAGCTCTCAGAATTTCCCAGCCAGAAGGAAGGCAAGGAAAGCTCAGTCAGGTTTTCAAGATTCGCCTACTATCACCTACATCTATAAAGTGTAGTTTTAGCTAGACGTGCAGAGTCTGTTTCCTGTTCTGGTCTTCCTGAAAACTCTTCAGTCAAGGAAACTCTCTAGGTGTGATGAAGGCAGTGATGGGCTCCTATAGGTACAGTCAGGTACGCAGAACCAGTAGAAAAATTTTGATTTTTTTTTTCCTTTTTCCCCTTCTGGGCTCTGGGTATGTTTTTCCTATCACAGTAAATGAGGTTGGATGTGTATAATTTTAGAAGAGCTGTGCTTGTGTGTGTGTTTGTGTGTCTACACACACATACAGTTTATATAGTAGATAATGTATATTTTTGTGTGCCTGTGTGTAATATGTATGTACACATATGGCATATATGCATAAAATTAAATAATATATTTTGGATGTTCAGTAAATAGATAGGGAAATTGTATCTCTTTGAGGAGAGGAGAGGCCAGGCACCCTAACCCTAACCCAAACCCTTGACATGAGTGACGTCAAGTTGGCCACCTTTAAGCAGTCACATGACCTTTAAGTCACTCACAGTCACATGATCATCAAGCCACTCCCACCTGGTCATATGGCCAGCAAGCCACACACCCCAAAATAAGCCACGCCCACAGTGTGGTAGTAATAAATTTTGTAGCCCTTCACTGGATGAAAGATAAACCTGGCCCTGGGAATAGGCGAACAAACTATTAGGGTAGTAGAAGATTCAGGAAACACTGCTCAGTATCTCAAAGGAGCAGAAAGAAACTCAAAATAGCTCTGCCTTGTTTGGTGTAAGATAAACTCTGGCAGGTTCTCAAAGTTCAGTTATGATGTCTACAACAATAACAACAGGAATAGCATTTAGACATGTACTACAGTGATCCCTCGATTATCGCCAGAGTTCCGTTCCAAGACCCCTTGCGATAATCGATTTTTCGCGATGTAGGGTTGCGGAAGTAAAAACACCATCTGCGCATGCGCGCCCTTTTTTTCCCATGGCCGCGCATGCGCAGATGGTGGAGTTTGCGTGGGCAGCGGGGAAGACCCAGGGAAGGTTCCTTCGGCCGCCCAGCAGCTGATCTGCTCGGCAGCGCAGCAGCAGCGAGCAGACGAAGATTGGGGTTTCCCCTTTGCGTGGGCGGCGGGGAAACCCCGATCTTCGTCTGCTCGCTGCTGCTGCGGCCGCCCAGCAGCTGATCTGCTCGGCAGCGCAGCAGCAGCAAGCAGACGAAGATCGGGGTTTCCCTGCCGCCCACGCAAAGGGGAAACCCCGATACGGCTCCTCGCTGCTCTGGCGCTGCCGAGCAGATCAGCTGCTGGGCAGCCAAAGGAACCTTTCCTGGGTCTTCCTCGCTGATGCCCCCGCTCGCCCGCCCGCCCGCCCGCCACCCGCCGCCCGCCGCCCGCCCGCCGCCCGCCAGCAAGAGGGGGAGAGATAGAGAAAGAGAGAGAAGGAAAGAAAGAGATGAGAGAGGGAGGAAGAGAGTGTGAGAGAGGAAGAAGCAAGAGAGAGAAAGAGAGAGAGAAAGGAAGATGAGAAAGGAAGGAAGAGAGTGACGTCATCGGGTGGGAAAAATCGCGATATAGCGTTTCGCGAAGAACGAGATCGCGAAAATCGAGGGATCACTGTACTCCATAATGCTTTATAGAACTCTCTGGGATGTTTACAATGCCAGCCTCTTCCCCTCAACAATTCTAAGTCTTCATTTTACCAACCTCAGAAGGATGGATGGCTGAGTTAATCTTGAGCTGGTTAGGATCAAACTCTGAGTTGGGCGTCATATACTGCAACAACCTGTTTGCCCAGAAGCAAAAATGTGAGCGTATGTGCTCAGCATCCCTTTGGGGGTCGAACAACCGTTTCACAGGGGTCGCCTAAGACCACGGGAAAAGACAAATTTCCCATGGTGTTAGGAACTAAATCTTCTATTCTGGTGCCTTGGGACATATTTTTACAATCCGACCAATCAGGCGCTTACGGTGGGGGTGTCCCTCTGACCTTCCTGCCAATCAGCTTAAAGCTCTGTTGGGAGAATTAGCGCTAGACTTATGGTTAGGGGTCACCACAATATGAGGAACTGTATTAAGAGATCACGGCATTAGAAAGGTTGAGAACCACTGCTCCATGATAAGGAAAAAGTTACAAACACTGCTCTACCCCAAACTGGCTCTTTACATGGGGTAGGACTAGAGTGCAGCTCTTCTCTCTCAACTCAAACTATTTCAGAGAACTGTTGTTGTGGCAAGAATAACAGGAGGATGCAGGTTTCAGAACATAAACAGAACACACAAGTGAGCAAACACATGATGGTGCCAGTAGGAACTTACATATTCCAGCATGGTATTTCAGAGCACTAACAGTGTGCTTATGAGCCTTGTAAGTCCGTATCCTCTCTCCAGTGTCCGCCAACCAACACTTTACTGTTTTGTCCGTGCTACCTGAATACAAGCATCGATTCACAAGCTGAGGCAGACAAAAAAAAAAGAACAGAACATTAAGGAAGTGAGATTGATGGAAGTCACAGTTACCTTCCATCTGTTCTTTCTCTTCATTAACTGAAGGAGGTACATACAGTAACAGCAACGTTGAAAGTGTAAAGTAGACCTTTGAAAATACATTGTGTATTGAATTAAATCCTAGTGACCATTGAGAGAGCTCAGAAAGTAGGTAGGGGGGATGTTTGCTAAAATCTTTGTGTAAGATGAAGCTGGTCTTTAACACTAGTGAGGCAGTGCTCCGTAGGACCCATGGGTTTGTTTGGTCCAAGCAATGTTTTTATTAATTGCATTTGATTAAATTTACAGGGTACATTTCTGGGGATAATAAACATCATCTGAAAAAAAAAATTTAGTCCACAACCCCGTGTGAGCAATAGAAACATAGAAACATAGAAGTCTGACGGCAGAAAAAGACCTCATGGTCCATCTAGTCTGCCCTTATAGTATTTTCTGTATTTTATCTTAGGATGGATATATGTTTATCCCAGGCATGTTTAAATTCAGTTACTGTGGATTTATCTACCACATCTGCTGGAAGTTTGTTCCAAGGATCTACTACTCTTTCAGTAAAATAATATTTTCTCATGTTGCTTTTGATCTTTCCCCCAACTAACTTCAGATTGTGTCCCCTTGTTCTTGTGTTCACTTTCTTATTAAAAACACTTCCCTCCTGGACCTTATTTAACCCTTTAATATATTTAAATGTTTTGATCATGGCCCCCCTTTTCCTTCTGTCCTCCAGACTATACAGATTGAGTTCATGAAGTCTTCCCTGATACGTTTTATGCTTAAGACCTGTATTCTGTAGATAAACTTCGCATTCCCTCTCAATTTTATCAGCCCAAGATTCCCACGTATGGGCGTAGTCTTTCTTTCTATTGTAAAATTTAGATCACAATTGCCTAGCTTCAGCGAGTACTCCATGTAGTGTGCCATCAAATATTAACAGATTAACAGAGTTGGAAGAGACCTTGTAGGTCATCTAGTCCAACCCCCTGCTCAAGCAGGAGACCCTACCCCATTTCTGACAGATGCCAGCCCAGTCTCTTCTTGAAAGCCTCCAGTGATGAAGGTCCCACAATGAGGAAAGTTTGTTCAAATGTTAATTTAAAAAAATGGGTTAAAGCAAATTCAATTACTTTTTAGATTTTTTTTCCTGTCAGTCATCTGCAGCAGTTCGTGTACATTGCTTGGAGCATTATTAATTTTTTTTTAGAAAACTGTATTGTTTTTTTTTTTAATTCTTTAAAAACAATAACATAATTATACTTTTAGTAATTCTGCATTGATACATGAAAAAAAGAAAATCCCCCGGAGATCAGAACTGCCCCTACTCTTCCTGCCTTCCGTAAACTCCTCAAAACCCACCTTTGCCGTCAGGCATGGGGGAACTAAACATCTCCCCCTGGGCACATTTAATTTATACATGGTATGCCTGTGTGTGTGTCTGTTAGTATATGGGTGTGTTTTTTTTTTTAATCTTTAAATATTTTAATTAATTGAATTATTTATGATTTGTTTTACACTTGTTGTGAGCCGCCCCGAGTCTTCGGAGGGGGGCGGCATACAAATCCAAATAATAAATAATAAAATAATAAAATCACATATCTACATTTCATCACAGTACTTTCATTCAGACATTGTTTCCTTAACATAATATAATTATATATTTCTGTTTACAATTACATATTTTTATATCTTTCTATTTACATATTTACATTTTCCATTTTTACTACCAGCACAAGCAGGTGTTGCAGGGGGCCCATTTCCTCCCCCCTCTTTTCTCAACAGCTGATTGGCACCCATTCACCTAGCTACCCAGCCTGAGGTGGGGGGGTGACCCAGGAAGGAGAGCGTAGGAAACGCGAAGCATATTGTCACCCCAGAGAGCGACACTGGTGAGGTTGTAAGTCGAGGACTTAACAGTTCATTTGAGCGATGATGATCATTCAAGCCACTCCTACCTGGTCACATGGCTGGCAAGCCACTCCTACTCAGTCACGTTACCATCAAGCCACACCCAGAAAATAAGCCACACCCACAGTGTGGCAGTAAAATTTTTGGCTGCCCATTAGTGCGCGTATGGACACGCGACCATCATAAGAACACAAGAACATAAGAAGAGCCATGCTGAATCAGGCCAAAGCCCATCGAGTCCAGCATTCTGCGTCACACAGTGGCCCACCAATTGTCCATGGGGATCTTGAGCAGAAAGAGAAGGCAAAACCCTCCCTTTCCCTTGACCCCCAACAAGTGGGACCCAAGGGAATCCTGCCTGCCCCAACCAACAAAGAGGTGGCACATGGACATCCGTTTCAATAACCACTGATACACTTGGCATCCATGAATCTGTCTAATCCTGCTTTGAAGCTATCAAGGCTGACAGCTGTCACGACCTCTTCTGGAAGTGAATTCCATAAACCAAGGACCCTCTGGGTGAAGAAATATATCTATCTATCTATCTGTCTATCTATGTATCTAGTCTGTCTGTCTGTCTGTCTGTCTGTCTGCCTATCTAATCTGTCTGTCTGTCTGTCTGTCTGTCTGTCTGTCTGTCTGTCTGTCTGTCTGTCTATCTATCTATCTATCTATCTATCTATCTATCTAGTTGTCTGTCTGTCTGTCTATCTATCTATCTATCTATCTATCTATCTATCTAGTCTGTCTGTCTATCTAATCTGTCTGTCTGTCTGTCTGTCTGTCTGTCTGTCTGTCTGTCTGTCTGTCTGTCTGTCTGTCTGTCTGTCTGTCTGTCTGTCTGTCTGTCTGTCTATCTATCTATCTATCTATCTATCTATCTATCTATCTATCTATCTATCTATCTATCTATTAGATTTGTATGCTGCCCCTCTCCGTAGACTCAGGGCGGCTAACAACAATAATAAAACAGCAAATGACAAATCTAATATTTAAAATAACTAAAAAAAACCTTATTAAAAACCAAACATACACTTTGTCCTCGCTTTCTTACCTATGAGCTTTAGGGAGTTCCCTCTCGTCCTAGTGTTGTGTGATAGAGAATAGAATTTTTCTCTATCCACCTTTTCTATCCCATGCATGATTTTATACACTTCGATCAAGTCACCCCTTAAACGCCGTCTTTCAAGGCGGGAGAGACCAAGGCTGGCCTTTGTGCATAGGGACTTGCCAGAAACCAGAAGGGTTGGTCTTCTATTTTCCGGCATGAGAATGCATGCTAGCCAGCTGATTGTTCCGTGCGCATGTGCAACAGTAATTGGGAGACTTGCTGGCCAGAAGTTCATTTTCCAGTGTGTGTGTGACTCCTGGGCAGCCCCACTTCCTGGTTGCTTCCCAGGTGAGTGTGTGCTCCCTTCTCAGCACTCAGTGCCAAAAAGATGTATGATGTTGAATAAGACACCCAGACCAGTGATGGCGAACCTTTTTTGGTCTGCGCACCAAAAAGGGGAGTGTGCGTGTGCTAGGATGCGCACACCTGCCCACATCCATTCCCTGCCCCCATTCATGAGCATTCCCACTACTGCCCTGCGCATGCACACAATCCCCGCCAATCCCGCGCATGCATACAGGCCTCACTGAAGCCTGGGATGGACTAAAAAATGGTCAAACTGGAAGATCGGAAAAAACAGATTTCCGGTTTAGTCCCTTGTGCTGTTTTTCTCCTTCTGGAGCCTTCAGGAAAGCTCCAGAGTGCGAAAAACAGGATAACAAACAAACCAGAAGTCTGTTTTCTGCGTTGTTTTGCTTCCCGGGGCTACGCAGAAACTTTCCTGAAGTTTCCTGGAGAGTGAAACAGGGTTCACCAGGCTTGCAAATCAGCTGGCTAGCACGCGCATGTACATTGGAGCTGACATAGGGCAACCCCTTGCGTGCCCTCCGATATGGTTTCATGTGCCGCCTGTGGCACGCATGGCATAGGTTCGCCATCATGGGCCTAGACAGTCTGAGCATTGAACCATGTGAAGGCTGAGTGGCTTTAAAAATATTAGAGAAGACCCTTGAATTAACTTCTTTAACAGGGGTGTCAAGCTCAAGCCCTGTGGGCTGCATCTGGCCCACAAGGGTCCTTAGATCTGGCCCATGGGGTTGGGCCGTCCTGGAAACAGCAAAGAATGGGCCATGGCGCCTCTGCCAGTGAAAACAGAGTTTGAGAAGGCCACATGCAGCCCCCCTGGGCCCCATTTTCACTGGCAGAGGGCTAGAAAAACAAACTAAAAGCAAAACAAAACAAAAGGAGAAATGTTTCCCCTTTCGCCTTCGAGCATGCAAGAAGGGACAGGAGAGGAGAAAGGGAAAGAGGAAAGAAAAAGAAGGGAAGATGGGAAGAGAGGAAAGAAGGAAAAAGAAGGAAAGAGGGAAAGGAAGAAGAAAGGAGAATGAAGAGGGAAGGGAAAAGAAGGGGGGAGGGAAGGAGGGAGGGAGGGAGGAAAGAAGGAAAGAAGGAAGGAAGGAAAGAAGGAAGGAAGGAAGGAAAGAAGGAAGGAAGGAAGGAAGGAAAGAAGGTAGGAAGGAAGGAAGGAAAGAAGGAAGGAAGGAAGAAAGAAAGAAAGGAAGGAAAGAAGGAAGGAAGGAAGGAAAGAAGGAAGGAAGGAAGAAAGAAAGAAAGGAAGGAAGGAAAGAAGGAAGGAAGGAAGGAAAGAAGGAAGGAAGGAAGAAAGAAAGGAAAGAAGGAAGGAAGGAAGGAAGGAAGGAAGGAAGGAAGGAAGGAAGGAAGGAAGGAAGGAAGGATATTATAATCAGAGTGAGGGAACCCTTAACACGAATTACTTTGAGTGGCTATGGTCGCACCTACCCTGGCCATACCAACCCCATCCCCCCAGAGGTCAAACACAACCCTGATGTGGCCTTCAATGAAATTGAGTTTGACACCCCTGTTCTAATTAGCACATTATTTCTCAACCTTGACAGTTTGAACATATGTAAACTTCAAATCCCAGAAATCCCCAGCAGGCATGCTGGCTGGAGAATTCTGGGAGTGGAATTCCATACATCTTCAAGCTGCCAAAGTTGTGCAAACATTATGTATTACCCTGTTTCCCCGATAGTAAGACACCCCCGATTGTAAGACGTATCGGGGGTTTCAGGGGGGTCGGCTAATATAAGCCGTACCCCGAAAGTAAGACATATGTCTTACTTTCGGGGAAACACGGGGGTATTGCCGCCTCCCTCTCATCTAGCTGCGCGCCGCCTCCTGTCCACGTCCGCACCGTCCCCCTCTCCATACGTCACCGCGTCTGCCACCTCCCTCTGATCTTAATGAGCACCACCTCCTGCCCACTTCCGCGCCGCCCCCCCTCCATACGTCACCGCGTCTGCCGCCTCCGTCTGATCCAAATGAGCGCCGCCTCCTGCCCACTTCCGTGCCGCCCCCCCTCCATACATCACCGCATCTGCCGCCTCCGTCTGATCCAAATGAGCGCCGCCTCCTGCCCACTTCCGCGCCGCCCCCCCTCCATACGTCACCGCGTCTAAATGTTAATTTTATGGTTAAAACAAAAAATTCGACAATTTTTTTCCAATATAAGACATACCCCAAAAGTAAGACATAGTGGGGCTTTTGGGGATAAAAAGAAAGTAAGACACTGTCTTACTTTCGGGGAAACACGGTAGTGAGTTTGAAAAACACTGATACCTCTGAAGGGGCGTGCATAAGTGCACCAGTGTGCCTTCCGTCCCCTGTCCAATTGTCTCTCCTTATCTCATTTATCTTTTCTTCCTTTCAAATACGTTCACCTATACTTTTATATCTTATCTTCTATTCTTTTCTTTACTTATATTATTACATATCTTTCTCTTTCAATGTGTATTATGTATTGGACTAACTAACTAACTAACTAACTAACTAACTAACTAACTAACTAACTAACTAAATAAATAAATAAATAAATAAATAAATAAATAAATAAATAAATAAATAAATAAGAGATTAAATAAGCGCTGTGGTGGCCCAGTGGTAAGAATGTGATATTGCAGGCTAATTCTGTTGACAGCCAGCAGTTCGATTCTCACCGGCTCAAGGTTAACTCAGCCTTTTCTTTCCGAGGTTGGTAAAAATGAGCATCCAAGATTGTTGAGGGCAATAGGCTGACTCTATCACCCACTTAGAGAGGATTATAAAGCTTCCTGAAGGGGTGTATAAGTTTAAGCACCATTGCCAAGGTTAAAACGATCTCCGCTTGTTGCATTTCTAATTTAAAATTTTCTGGAATCTATATTAAGGACAGATACTGTATTTCTGAATGAACTGTGAAAAGCAATTCAATTCAAACTAAAAAGTTTGAAGCAAGATCGTCTGTAAGTATTTACTTAATAACGTTCAAACATAAAAGTAAAATCTACATTTTTTATTTATTCTGCCAATGTTTGTATTATTGAAAATCTTCCCTCCTAGGCAACGTTTCTCAACTTTGGTAGCTTTAAGACACGAGGATCTCAGTCCCCAGAATTCCCCAGTCAGAATGCTGGGATTTGCAGTTCATATTTATGAATAGTCACGCTAAGGGCTTGATTATTTACAGTGCTGTCTCCTGCCACGTGCCTCCCGGAGACCAATAAGATCTCACAGACTCGGCCTTCTCTGGATCCCATCGACTAAGCAATGTAGGTTGGTGGGACCATGAGGGAGGGCCTTCTATGTGGCTGCCCCGGCTCTATGGAACCAACTCCCCCCTGCTCCCATTCTACTGGCCTTCTGAAAGGCTGTCAAGACCTGGCTTTGCTGGCAGGCCTGGGGGTCGTGAATTTTAACATCTGGAACGGCCAAGTCATGTTTGATTGGTATGTATGTTGTCTGATAGATTGGATTTATGGGTTCTATAATGGGGGTTTATAGCTTTAGCATATTAGTTATTTAATTGGGTTTTTTATAGTTTATTATTGATCTTTTGACTTCTTTTTATTTTGTGTTATATTTGTAGTGTTGTAAGCCACCCGAGTCCTACAGGATTGGGCGCCCTAGAAGTTAAATAGATAGGTAGGTAGGTAGGAGATAGATAGATAGATAGATAGATAGATAGATAGATAGATAGAGCTGCCAAGATTGAAAACCGCTGCTCTGCAGAAAGTTTTTGGCAAATACTTGATTAATATTCTTTTTTACAAAGCTTCCATGTGCTGCAAATCCATCATTCCATTCTCAAAAATCTCTTGAAGGAATGAATGCTTCTAATAGTGATCCATTATTTTATTTTATTTTTTTTTAAAATGTCCATGCAATCTCCCACAACATTCATTTGGCTAATGGGATGGAAAAATAACCGAGCCTCGGGCTCAAAGTATCCTATATCACCAGACACATACCAAGTACATTACAAGGAAACCTATGCAGGTCCTCTGCTGTGTTTATTGTCAAAATAAAATAAAGTGGTCAATCAAGGAAAAACACACTTTATTTTTTTCCCCTCTCTTTCATTAGAAAGACAGACGTGCCATTCATCAACAAAAGCAAGGATTGATTTTGCTTTTAGGGAGAAGGGCGGCATACAAATCTAATAAATAATAACAAGAACAACAAGAACAACAAGAACAAGAACAAGAACAACAACAACAACAATAATATATTTTCTAAGATTTGGAAGGGACAGAAGTGGTAGTCGGAAAAAGAATCTTTTTAACAATAGTTTTTTCAAATATACCATGTTTTTTGGAGTATAATAATAATAATTAATAATAATAATTTATTGGATTTGTATGCCGCCCCTCTCCGTAGACCTTTTGCCTCCCTAAAAGAGGCTGATAATTTAGGTGTGTCTTATACTCTGAATGTAGCATTTTTTTCAACCCTAACTAGAAACATAGAAACATAGAAGACTGACGGCAGAAAAAGACCCCATGGTCCATCTAGTCTGCCCTTTTACTATTTCCTGTATTTTATCTTACAATGGATATATGTTTATCCCAGGCATGTTTAAATTCGGTTACTGTGGATTTACCAACCACGTCTGCTGGAAGTTTGTTCCAAGGATCTACTACTCTTTCAGTAAAATAATATTTTCTCATGTTGCCTTTGATCTTTCCCCCAACTAACTAGTTGCTAATGATCTTCCCAGCTCTTACCTTGCAGGCCCTAAGTCTTTGCAGGTTTTTTCATAGCTCTAATTTGCTCTAACCAAGTGCTAACGACGTTCCCAGCTCTTACCAACTTGCAAGCTCTTTCATTGTTTCTCTCTGTGAAGAATGTTTTCCAAGCCCTAAGTCTTTGAAGGGCTTTTTCCATTGGTCTACTTGCTCCTATTGTTTCTTTCCAGGTGCTAATGATGTTCCCAGCTCTTACTGGTTTGCAAGCACTTTCATTGTTACTCTCTCTGAATAAAGTTTTTTTTAAAGCACTAACCATAAAATAATGTGTTGAAGCTGACCAGACTAAGGACGCTAGTTAGATGAATACCTGGGAAGCAGATTCTTTCCCCTATTTTTCTCCCCCAAAACTAAGGTGCATCTTATACTCCAAAAAATATGGTACATAGTCCTTGATTTACAACGATCCATTTAGTGACCTTTCAAAATTACAGCAGCACTGAGAAAGGGGACTTACAACCGTTTTTCACACTTACAACTGTTGCAGCATTTCTTTGGTCACGTGATCAAAAGCCAGACCTTGTCAGCTGACTCATATTTACGACGATTGCGGTGTCTAAGAGCCATATAGTCACCTTTTGTGACCTTCTGACAAGCAAAGTCAATGGGGAGATTAACAATCATCTTATTAACAATTGCAGAGATTCGTTTAACACATGAGTTATAAAATGGGGCAAAACTCAGTTAACAAACATCTCACTTAGCAATATAAATTTTGGGCTCAGTTGTGGTTGTAAGTCAAGGACTACCCTGTTTCCAGGGGCGGGTTGCACTTATTGCTGCTACTGAAGCGGATATGCTACTGAAGCGGATATGCCAGCAGATATGGCTCTGCGTACCACCTGTAGCACCCGTGCCATAGGTTTGCCATCACTGGACTAGGGGGTTGAGTTCGTGCTAGTGCTGCGTCCATGAGGCAAGGCAAGTATTGGGGCAAGGATGGCCTGGATTTGGGGGCCCGGCTGTGAGATAAACCCATGTGGCAGAGGTCTTCAAACTCGGCAACTTTACGACTTGTGGACTTCAACTCCCAGAATTCTATAGCCAGCAAAGTTGGCTGGAGAATTCTGGGAGTTGAAGTCCATAAGTCTTAAAGTTGCCAAGTTTGAAGACCTCTGCCATGTGGGGTGTGTGGGGGCAGCTCCACTCTGCCCCACCTCACGGCGGCAGCATTGATGAGCCACTGCCGCAAGCAAGCAGAAGATGTGGGCCTCCCTTACATGGAAACAAAATAAGACACCCCCCCCCCCAAAATAGTGCATATTTTCGGACCCAAAAGAAAATAAAACCTGGTCTCATTTTCGAGGCAATGCGGGGTACCTATACAGTATATTTAGTTTTAGCAATAACTTTTGTAAAGCATGGCCAGAGAGAGACAATTCCAATTTATAATCCGAAGATGGCTTAGCTGGTCTCCTCAGCTGGCTTTGAAAAAGGTTTTATTTGCTCTGTTGGAGCATGGCACAGATCACAGGAAGCAAGAACAATTTGACTCGGAGCCTGTTCCAAGCCTTGATAAAAGATCAAAATATTCCTGGAAAAAGCAGATGCTAATATTTCATAGGTACGTCAAAGAAATTTGGAACACTGTGGATTCCTAGAAGAATTTATTTTTATTTATCGAAATTATTTATATAGCAGCCCGTCTTCTAATCTAACCAAATGTCTCCTGCACACCCACTGGCAGAAAACAATTATTTATATTTCGAGTAACCAATTGCTGTAATAATCACTCCATCATGGATTCTTTTCCCCAAAACTATCCATAATTTTAAGGTGAGCTATCCAGCCATCTGCTTTTCTAGGCACAGGTAGTCCTCATCTTACAACCATTTGGTCAGTGACCATTCAAAATTTAAATGAAAAGAGTAATTAGCAACCAGTTATCGCAGTAGTGGGATGCTGCCAGAAGTGATAATTTTGTGCTGCTCCATGGCTCTGGAGTGCAAGTGTGGGATCGAGCGCAATTTTGCTTCTCACACCTGTGCAGGTAGCAAAATCTCACACAGGGATGTGAATGCGGGCGCGTTTCGGTGAGGTTTTTTGCTTTCCTGCACAATTTTGCTTCCCCGCACGTGTGTCCAGGGGTCGGCAGCAGGCAGGATGGGGTGGAACACAGTTCCACCAGCGGAAATGAAGATGTGTGCGCAGCTGCAGCTGATCGGTGGCTGTCACTTCCTGGATTACTGGTCTCGGCTTGGCTCTCCTTTTTTCCCCTGCTGCTGCTGCTGTGTCTGTGCTCCTTGCTTTTTTCCTCTTTCCTCCTTCCTGGCCTCAGACGAGCTTCCCTCTCTCCTGCCCGGCTCCCCTCCAGCCTCCCGCGGCCACCTCCCGCCTGAGGTGCAAGCAGAAGGCGTGGGTGGAAGCGGTGCTGGCAGCATCTATGCTTCTGGCCGCCCCCGTTCGCCTAGCTACCCAGCCTGAGGCAGGGGAATGACCCAGGAAGGAGAGCGCAGGAAACGCAAAGCAACCCCAGCGAGCGACACTGGTAAGGTTGTAAGTCGAGGACTTAACAGTTCACTTGAGCGATGATGACCGTTCAAGCAACTCTCACCTGATCACATGGCCAGCAAGCCACTCCTACCCAGTCATGTGACCATTAAGCCACACCCACAAAATAAGCCACACCCACAGTGTGGCAGTAAAATGCTTGCCTGCCCATTACTGCATGAGATTTTGCTACCTGCACAGGTGTGGGAAGCAAAATTGCCCTTGACCCCACACTCGTACTCCAGAGTCATGGAGCTGTGCACAATTATCCCTTCTGGCAGCAGCCCCCCAATGAGTTATCACCCTTATGACTGTTAGAACAGCCTTGATCACAAATTTGAACTCTCGACAACTAGAATGGATTTATGATGGTTATACAGGGTCCTGGGGTTACGTGATTTCCATTTGCAACTTCCTATCTGGCTTCTGATAAGAAAAATCAACGAGGGAAGCCAAATTTCTTTAATGACCATGTGTTTCACTTAATGACCACTTTGGTTAACAATGGAAATTCTGACCCCAATTGCGTTTGTAAGTTGAAAACTACCTGTACCAAAGTATTACTTTTTCTTAATTACCTTACATACATATTAAACACTTTCCTTGGAATCTATGATTTGGCTTCACTGCAGGTATTATTGTTCAACCAAGAAATAATAAAAACAATACTAAGAAAGAAAAGGACACACCGACTGACATCTATTGATCTTACTTTTGCTCCCCAGAAATTCTCCAGGTTTTGCTACGCATGAGTATACGCATCTCCAACACTACTTCCTCATATGATTGCTTCCAACTCCTTTCCATGGTTTTTATAAACTATGGTTCCTTGAATAAACCACAATATGTGGGCCCACAGGTTACTGTCCTAAATCATGGGTTAGAAACCACAATAGCTAAGTTTTTCTAATGGTATGATCCAAAACCCACATTATGGATAACAGCAGTCAAGTTAGTTTTCTTCTATTCACCATGGGATAGGCTGGATTGTGAATCTGCTCAGCTAGCTATCTTATGGATTACAATTCTCTCTTAGCAAGAATATTTTTTTGTCATTTTTACTTTTTTTAGAAGTAATTGTCTTTTAATGCTTTCAATAGTGTAAGCCACCCAGAATTGTTTTGAAATGAGATGAGTGGCAAAAAAGAATTAATAAATCAGATCCATAGAGGATGGAAGGATGGATGGATGGATGGATGGGTAGATAGGTAGGTAGGTAGGTACGTATGGATGGATGGATGGATGGATAGATGGATGGATGGATATAAGACAGATGATAAATAGATAGATATACTGTAGATAATATAAAGATAGGCAGACGACAGACTCTACACAAATAGAATGGAATGGAATGGAATAGGAATAGGAATGGGAATAGGAATAGGAATAAGAATAAGAATAGAATAGAATAGAATAGATGAAT
The DNA here is from genome assembly GCF_031021105.1 of Erythrolamprus reginae. Taxonomy (NCBI): domain Eukaryota; kingdom Metazoa; phylum Chordata; class Lepidosauria; order Squamata; family Dipsadidae; genus Erythrolamprus; species Erythrolamprus reginae. The sequence continues at coordinate 9,031,300 of NC_091963.1, forward strand.
GGAATGGAAAGGAAAGGAAAGGGAAGGAAAATATAGAATGGGATGGGATGGGATGGAATAAATTAGAGTGGAGTGGAGTGGAGTGGAGTGGAGCGGAGCGGAGCGGAGCGGAGCGGAGCAGAGCAGAGCAGAGCAGAGTAGAGTAGAGTAGAAAGACAGACAGACATAGATAGATCTGTTAGGATGCTGCTGCTTTGTTAAGAATCCTTCCCCAATTCTATATGTCCAGCTCTTCTGTCGTTCCTTCTTCAAACCAGTTTCCTGTCCTGCACTTCTTCCTCCCCACAAAAAAAATTTCAGTTGCACACATGCTGCAAACGTCAATGCCACCTTTGGGAGAAACGGAGCCTCTCTTACCTCGAGGCAAATGATGGATCCTTGGTGCTCTTTGAAGACTCTCAGCTGTTCCCCTGTCACAATGTTCCAAGTCCGGATGGTGTAGTCAGTGCTTCCCGAAAAGAGCTCCCTATTCGGAGCGTCAAGTATCAGGCATAAGACGGCCCCAGTGTGTCCCAGCAGGGTCTGGTGGCAGCGCCCAGTGGACACCCACCAGACCTTGACAGTGCAGTCCGTGCTCCCCGTCACCAGGAAGTCTTGGCTTAGCTCCTCCACCTCTTCCATCGCTTCCTCCATCTCTTCCTCTTCAAGGACGTCCTTCGGAGAGTAGAGCGCCAGGGCCAGGACGCAGTTGCGATGGCCCCGAAACTCCTGGATCGGTTTTTCCTTATCCACACTCCAGCAGCGCGCAGTCCTGTCGTAGGATCCACTGAAGAGGTAGTCCTTGAAAACTAGGATTCTGTTGGGAGAGAAAAACGCAAATTTGAGCCGAGGTGGTGCAGTGGTTAGGGTGCAGAACTGCAGGCCACTAAAGCTGACTGCTAGATCTGAAGGTCAGCGGTTCAAATCTCATCACCGGCTCAAGGTTGACTCAGCCTTCCATCCTTCCGAGGTGGGTAAAATGAGGGCCCGGATTGTGGGGGCAATAGGCTGGCTCTGTTAAAAAGTGTTATTGCTAACATGTTGTAAGCCGCCCTGAGTCTAAGGAGAAGGGCAGCATTAAAAAAATCAAATCAAATCAAATCAAATCAAATAAATAAACAAATAAAATAAATAAATAAATAAATAAATAAATAAAATAAAATAAATAAAATAAATAAAATAAATAAAATAAATAAAATAAATAAAATAAATAAAATAAATAAAATAAATAAAATAAATAAAATAAATAAAATAAATAAAATAAATAAAATAAATAAAATAAATAAAATAAATAAAATAAATAAAATAAATGAATGAATGAATGAACGAACGAACGAACGAACGAACAAACAAACAAACAAACAAACAAACAAAAAATAAAAATAAAAAAATAAACAAACAAACAAATAACCAAACAAATAACCAAATAAATGAAGTGGAGTACGTGGGAAATGGTTCTTGAGAAAAGGCAAGTAGGTAAGTAGGTAGCAGTAAAAGAGGAATGGAAAAATCCCTATTTGTAGATCAGTGTTTTTCAGTCTTGGAAAGTTTAAGGTGGGCAAATGTCATGCTCTCTGGGGAATTCTGGGAAAGAAATCTGAGAAGGAGAGAGGGAGAGGGACAAAGAGAAATAAAGAGAGAGGAGGGAGCAGGAAACATAAGTAATCACCCTTAGTATGTACCTATTCACAATGGATGTATGTCCACGATAAATAGCAAGACACCTTCCAGTCATCATATCCCATTTTCTGATAGTGTGATCTGCACTGCTGGTGAAAGCAACTTCGTTTTCTAAGTGACAAAATGTGATGTAGCTTTCATGGCCTGGAATGAATGAATAAACAGAGAGACAGACAGATCAATCCTATTGCAGTCATTTCAATGATGGATCAGGTAGGAATAGCAATAATATTTAGACATATATACTGCTTCATAGTGCTTTTACAGCTCCCTCTAAGCAGTTTGCAGAATCAGCCTATTGCCCCTAACAATCTGGGTCCTCATTTTACCCACCTCGGAAGGATGGAAGGCTGAGTCAACCTTGAGCTGGTGGTGAGATCTGAACTGCAAATTTGAACTACAGCTAGCATTTAGCTGCAGGGATGGACTAAATTCCAACAGAAATGGATCCACTATTGGAAGTTCCGAAGGACCAGATTGGAGATACAGTAGTTCACCCTGGAGAAAACCAATCTCTGTGGTTGTTGGGGGATCAATATTGACTAGATAAGGGGTCTCCAAGCTTGGCAACTTTAAGCTTTGCTGGCTGAGGAACTCTGGGAATTGAAGTCCACAAGTCTTAAAGTTGCCAAGCTTGGGGAGTCCTGAATTAGATGGTTCATAACCCAGGCATACAAAAATATTTTTTTTGTAATCATCACAATTTATCTTGCACAAGTGCATATAGTTTTTCTGTAGCAGGTATAGTTTCCATGGAGCAGACCATTATTATAAGGAATAGAATAGAATAGAATAGAATAGAATTTTATTGGCCAAGTGTGATTGGACACACAAGGAATTTGTCTTGGTGCATATGTTCTCAGGGTACATAAGAGAAAAAGATACATTTGTCAAGAATCATGTGGTACAACACTTAATGATTGTCATAGGGGTCAAATAAGCAATGAAGAAACAATCAATATTAATAAAAATCTTAGGATACAAGCAACAAGTTACAGTCATATAGTCCTAAGTGGAAGGAAAAGGACGATAGGAATGATGAGAAAAACTAGTAGAAATAGAAGTGTAGATTTAATAAAAAGTCTGATAGTATTGAGGGAATTATTTGTTTAGTAGAGTGATGCGTTCGGGGAAAAAATGTTCTTGTGTCTAGTTGTCTTGGTGGGTGTTGTGGTTAGCACTGGCCCAGCTCCTGCCCCAAGGAATGTGGAGGTGGAGGAAACATCCACATGCCACAGGCCTGTTTTGCTCCCGAAAGAAGCATGAGTGACAGGGAAGAGGGGAGTTTGGTAGACAGCCCAGGAGGAGATCAATCTTCCTTATCATCCCTGGATTCTGAACAAGAACTTATGACAGACCCACACATGCGGAGAGTGATGCATACAAGAGAACAACTGAAGGATTATTATAGGAGATAAGTGAGGCCACCTGTGGTTGGGTGGGGCTGCTATAATTAGTGCTACAGATAAAAAGAGCAGTGTTCTGATTTAGCCTTGTGGAAGTTTATCTGATTCATAGTTTTGTCAAGATTGTGGTTTTGCTGTTTCCCTGTTCAAGACTGTGTGTGGACTTTCTGGACTTTGGACTTGGACTCAATTTCCCAATTACTAGGTGAGAAATTAATTGCATTTAACCTGTGCCTTGTGTGTATCAGAAAATCTCTTTTACAGTTTAAAAGGGAGTTTTTTCTGTTTTCTGTTGATAAAAACTTTTGGTTTTCCTTCTATTGTGTGGTGTGTGTCTTTCTGGATTAATTACCCTGTAATTACAGGACACGCTGGCAGAACAGTGTCCAGTGCTCTGTAGTGACATTTTGAGGGTAGGAGTTGAAACAGTTTGTGTTCAGGATGCGAGAGGAAATATACTGGCGACATTAAGAAAAACAGGCATTCAAAAAAATATTTTTTGTAAACAGTTGGCCTTGTACTTTTCTGAATCATTTTTTTGTTCCGGTTTCAAAAATGTATATAGTTTTTCTGTAGCAGGTATAGTTTCCATGGAGCAGCATCATTATTATAAGGTATAGGAAATATACTGGCAACATTAAGAAAACAGTAACACAGGCATTCAAAAAAATATTTTTTGTAATCATCACAGTTGGCTTGTAGCAGGTATAGTTTCCATGGAGCAGCATCATTATTATAAGGTAGAATAAATATACTGGCAACATTAAGAAAACAGTAATTACCACATACATTGAAAATGTAGATATAACGTAATAACAAAAATGCTTCTATATCAGAAACTTTATGTGATAGAGCAAAACTAAGCATATTTTTGGAATCAGCACATCAAACTCCATAAAACAGACATATTACCTTTGCTGATGGTTTTGTGTGTATGTGTGTGTTGACCAGTGTAATCAATTTACCATATTTTTGGAGTATAAGACGCACCCTTTTCCTCCCTAAAAGAGACTGATAATTTGGGCGTGTCTTATACTCTGAATGTAGCTTTTTTCCAGCCCTAACTAGTTTGTTTGATTGATTTGATTTGATTTGATTTGTATGCCGCCCCTCTCTGCAGACTCGGGGTGGCTAACAACAGTAAAAAGACAACGTAAACAAATCTAATATTAAAAAATCTAAAAACCCCAATTTAAAAGATCAGTCATACATGCAGTCATACCATACATAAATTTTATAAGCCTAGGGGAAGAGAATGTTAATGACCTTCCCAACTCTTACTTTGCAGGCTCCTTCATTATTTCTCTCTGCAAAGAATGTTTTCCAAGCCCTAAGTCTTTGCAGGATTTTTTTTTATTGCTCAAACTTGCTCCAAATAAGTTTCTCTCCAGCCCTAACTAGGTGCTAACAATGTTCCCAGCTCTTACCAGCTAGCAAGCTCTTTCATTGTTACTCTCTGCAAAGAATGTTTTCCAAGCCCCAAGTCTTTGCAGGGTTTTCCCCCATTGCTCTACTTGCTCCGAATGTTTCTTTCCAGGTGATAACGATGTTCCCAGCTCTTATTGGCTTGCAAATTCTTTCATTGTTACTCTCTCTGAATAAAGTTTTTTAAAGCCCTAACCAGGGGATAAATAAAGGGATAAAATGTGCTGGCTAAAGATGCTAGCCAGATGAATACTTAGAAAGTAGGTTCTTTTCCCTATTTTCCTCCCCCAAAACTAAGGTGCGTCTTATACTCTGAAAAATACGGTATATCCCAGAACCAAAAGACAAATTTTGGACCAGAAGATCCCTACCGTCCCTCCCAACTCTGTTATTCTGTAATTTGCCTACCTTGAAAGTGGGCCTGGCATTGGTTGTTGGCAGTGCTCCAGAGTCGTGCCGTTCCATCTTCACTGCCTGTTAACAGCCACTGCCCGTCGGGACTCAGGCTGATCCAGTTGATGCCGCCTTGGTGATCAGTGCAAATTTTGAGGGCTGAAGAACTGCTCCCCATTCTGCCACAAGGCAGGAGCTGGAATGGGAACACCCATCAAGTCCAGATCATCGTATGGTTAGGAGAAAGCCTTTGAAAAACAAACATTGTGAAATCTAGTTAAGCCATTTTTTTGGGGGGGGGGGGATCAGCAACGAGCCGTTGCTTTCTGTTACGAACACATAACATTCAAATGATACATTATCCTAAATTACTCAGGCGCACAACTGTATTTCCTTAGCCAGAAGTGCAGCCTCATCAAACAAAGCACATATTACTCCATAGTACATCATGAAGCTGACCTTGAAAAAAAAAAAATGTCAGGAGACTTCCGGTGATTCAGAATTTCACAGGGAGGGATATGGACCCAAACCTACTGAAGTGCTGACATCGTTCTCAATTTTCGAACAGAAAATAAGGGCTTTTGTTTGTTTGTTTTGTGCAAGAAAAGCAAAAAAATACAGGAAGTTCTCATCTATATACCATATTTTTTGGAATATAAGACACACCCTTTTCCTTCCCTAAAATGGCTGATAATCTGGTGCTTCGTATTATTATTATTATTATTATTATTATTATTATTATTATTATTATTATTATTTAGATTTGTATGCCGCCCCTCTCCGAAGACTCGGGGTGGCTCACAACAGTAATAAAAACAATATAGTAGTGGAACAAATCTAATATTAAAAACATATAAAACCCTATCATTATTTAAAACAGTACAGTGGTACCTCGAGATACGAGTTTAATTCGTTCCGGACCTGGGCTCTTAAGTCGAGCAGCTCTTATCTCGAACGACTTTTCCCCATAGGAATTAATGTAAATAATTTTAATTGGTTCCAGCCCTCAAAAAACTCACAAAGTTAGTCTAAATTATGCAGAAAGACATGTTTTTAATGAGGAAATGTACATGTACATATAAATGAATAATGAAGTTTCTTTCACTTAACTTGTAAACTTTCTTAAACTTTTAAATTTACATATGTTCAACTTCTCTGCCACCCAATCCTGTACGACAGAGGTCCCCAACTCTTTTTGCACCAGGGACCGGCTTTAAGCGATCAAGAGAGGAATGGGTGAATGAATGGACGGAGAGTGGGAAGGAAGGAAGGAAAGAGGGAAGGGACAGGAACAGAGGAAGGAAGCAAGGAAACTTATGAAAGGGGAGAGTAAGAGAGGAATGAGTGAAGGGAGGGAGGGAGGGAAGAAGGTGGGAAGGAGAAAGAAAAGAAGAAATAGAGGAAGGGAAGGTAAAAGAGAAAGAAAAAGAGCAAGCAAGCAAGCAAGCAAGCAAGAAAGAAAGAAAGAAAGAAAGAAAGAAAGAAAGAAAGGGGGAAGGGACAGGAACAGAGGAAGGAAGGAAGGAAACTTATGAAAGGGGAGAGTAAGAGAGGAATGAGTGAAGGGAGGGAGGGAGGGAAGAAGGTGGGAAGGAGAAAGAAAAGAAGAAATAGAGGAATGGAAGGTAAAAGAGAGAAAGAAAAAGAGCAAGAAAGAAAGCAAGAAAGAAAGGGGGAAGGGACAGGAACAGAGGAAGGAAGCAAGGAAACTTATGAAAGGGGAGAGTAAGAGAGGAATGAGTGAAGGGAGGGAGGGAAGAAGGTGGGAAGGAGAAAGAAAAGAAGAAATAGAAGGGAAGGTAAAACAGAGAAAGAAAAAGAGCAAGAAAGAAAGCTGCAAGCACCCCCCCGAGCCCCCCAGGCCGGCTGCAACCTTTTAAAACACGCGCGCCGCTTCGCAGCTGTCTCCTGAAGCCGAACGCGGAAGTTAGCGTTTGGCTTCAGGAGACAGCTCCTTGGCGCTTGTATCTCGAATTTGGGCTTGTAAGTAGAACAAAAATATCTCTCCCCTCCCAGCTCTTATCTCGAGTTGCTCTTAAGTAGAGCAGCTCTTATGTCGGGGTTCCACTGTACATTCATATATATATACTCTGAATGTAGCTTTTTTTCCCCAGCCCTAACTAGCTGCTAACAATTTTCCCAGCTCTTACCTTGCAGGCTCTTTCATTATTTTCAAACATTCTACAGATAATGTTTTCCAAGTCCTAAATCTTTGCAGGGTCTTTTTCATTGCTCTAACTTGCTCCGAATAAGTTTCTTTCCAGCCCTAACCAGGTACTAATGATGTTACCTGCTTCCAAGCCCTTTCATTGTTACTCTCTGTGAAGAATGTTTTCTAAACTCTGCCTTTGTAGATTTTTAAAAATTCTCTACTTGCTCCAGATGTTTCTTTCCAGCCCTAAGCAGGTGCTAACAATGTTCTCAGCTCTTACAAGTTATTTCACTGTTACTCTCTGCAAATAATGTTTTCCAAGCCCTAAGGCTTTCTAGGTTTTTTTTTCATTGCTCTAACTTGCTCCGAATAAGTTTCTTTCTAGCCCTAACCAGGTTCTAACAATGTTCCCAGCTCTTACCGGCTTGCAAGCTCTCATTGTTACTCTCTAGGAAGAATGTTTTACAAGCCCTAAGTCTTTGCAGGGTTTTTTCCATTGCTCTATTTGCTTTGAATGTTTATTTCCAAGTGCTAATGATGTTCCCTAGCTCTTACTGTCTTGCAAGCTCCTTCAATAATTACTCTCTCCAAATAAAGTTTTTTTAAAGCACTAACCAGGGGATAAAATAATGTGCTGGAGCTGACTAGACTAAGGATGCCAGCCAGATGAATTTATTTTATTTATTATTTAGATTTGTATGCCGCCCCTCTCCGAATACCTTGTAAGCATTATTTTCCTTGCCAAAAACTAGGGTGCGTCTTATAATCCAAAAAATAGGGTAAATAAAAATGAAAATGTTTGTTTGTTCATGATCTAAAATCTCTGAAAGTTCATCACAAATTGAGCAGGGGTTGGACTAGAACACACCCAAGGTCCCTTCCAAAGTCTGTTATGAAAAAATTGAGCAAAGGGTTCAACTACAAGACCTCCAAGGTTCCTTCCAATTCTTATTGTGAATAAAAGTTGAGCAGGGGATTGGACTAGAAGACCTCTAGGTTCTTTCCAACTGCATTACTTAATTGATAAATAAATAAATACTGCTGGCAGTGGGCAGAGATTGCCTGCAAGGCTGCATACTAACCATTGTGCCACTATACAGTACAAATAACACAATCACATTTGCAATAAATCTCACACCAGTGATACAGCAGTATTTGTGCCGTTAGTGGAAAAAGCTGTTCAGATATGCTGGACTGATTCCCTGCATTAAGCTACTTGAAGCCTTAATGCTTTGTTTTTATAAGGCTTTTTAATGTTTTTTAAAAGTATAGATAATTTTTAGATACTTATTGTTTTAGCTTCGTTGTACATCGTCTAGAGACCCTTGATCAGTATGTTGAGCTACATGAAGTGGACAAATAAATAAATAAAATAAGTGAAATAAACTCCGGAATTGCAAAACATCTGGGATAATTCCCATACCACTATTGTAACTGAAAGGTGATACGCCATTCACCTCTGGATCAACTCTTCAGTTGCATAAACATTTCTTACTAAGACAGCAAAAAAATATTCAAATAAAATAACATAAAGTATTAGGCACTTACGATTCACAGGAAGCACAATTTATAAAGCACCTACAATTCGCAGGAAGTCAGCAACTTTGGGGAGTTTTAGAGACTTTTCAATGTGAATGAGATTACCTGTTGCAGGGCCTGGACAAATCTTTTTTTCATCATAAAAGCTTACAGAGATCTTGCATTGAGCAGTTTTATACTGCTCTATTCAAGTAGCTTAATATAATAATAATAATAATAATAATAATAATAACAACAACAACAACAACAACAACAACAACAACAACAACAGAATTGGAAGGTACCTTACAGGTCTTCCAGTCCAACCTCCTGCTTAGGTAGAAACCCTACACTATTCCAGACAGATGGTTATCCAACATCTACTTAAAAACCTCCAGTGCTGGGGCATTCACAACTTCTGGAGGCAAGCTGTTCAACTGATCAATCGTTCTGACTGTCAAGAAATTTCTCCTTAGTTCTAAGTTACTTCTCTCATTTAGTTTCCACCCATTGCTTCTGCTTCTATCTCAGGTGCTTTGGAGAATAGATTGACCCCTTCTTCTTTGTAGCAGCCCCCGAGTTATTGGAAGACTGCTATCATGTCTCCCCTGGTCGTTCTTTTCATCAAACTATCCATGCCCAGTTCCTGCGACCATTCTTCATATGTTTTGGCCTCCAGTCCCCTAATCATCTTTGTTGCTCTTCTCTGCACTCTTTCTAGAGTCTCAACATCCTTTTTGCATTGTGGAGACTAGAATTGAATGCAGTATTCCAAGTGCGGCCTTACTAAGGCCTTGTAAAGTGGTATTAACACTTCATGTGATCTTGATTCTATATCCTCTGCTAATGCAGCCTAGAACTGTGTTGGCTTTTTTGGCAGCTGCTGCACACGGCTGGCTCCTATTTAAATGCTCGTCCACTAGGACTCCAAGATCCCTCTCACAGTTACTACTGTTGAGCAAGGTACCATGTATACTGTACCTATGCATTTTGTTTTTCTTGCCTAAATGTAGAACCTTACTTTTTTCACCATTGAATTTCATTTTATCAACTTGACCTTGAGGTCCATTCTAAATGAAAGGACCAAGTCACTTTTTTCAGGGTCACTAAATGAATGGATTAGATCTGGATTCCATGCATGCACAGCAAGCAAAATCTTTTTTTTAAAAAAAACTTTATTAATTATTAACATTAAAAACAAGACAAAACTAATACAGAACGAAGACTAAAGACCAAAAATAAAACAAATATAAATTTGCCAACCTACTTGTTGGCATTGCAACTACAGCTTTCTAACTATTATTTTCTATAAGAGTCTTAGCCGTGATAATTTCACACTTATGTCCAATATTTTGAAAAAGATTTTGCAAGCCAAATCTTATGAGGACATGTGCACGAGCGAGATTTCGGTGATTTTTTTCAGATATTTTTGCTTCCGTGCATGCGCAGGAGCGAAAAATCGCCCAAAATCACTTAAATCTGGCTTGCGTGAGCATCCTCACATGGGATTTCCCTTGCTGCGCATACACAGAAGCCAAATCTTGTGCAGGGTGCACATGCGCACTTCATGGGTGTGCAGCTGCGCATGCATCCCATAATTTCCTACTGGGACAGAGCACTTGACCGCACCGGCTGCTGTCCATCACTGCTGGCATTCCATTTGCACTGGTCCTTCTGGTTTCTGGCACATGATGCCAGTAGGTCAGTGCACATACAGGAAATTGGAAGATCATGTTCCCGGCATGCGCATGTGCACCGAGTGGCTCTCTTCCAGTTTCCAGTGCTGCCCTGCATGTAAAGACCAGCTGGCTGGCATGCCAGAACCCAGAAGAGCAACGGGCGACAGTTTGTGTGCCTGGAGAGATGGCTCTGCGTGCCACTTCCGGCACACGTGCCGTAGATTTGTCATCAGGGCTCTATACATCACCCATCATGTCCAAAATAGACAACATTTTTGATGGAAGTTGCAGAGATGAAGCCCTACATGGCATCGAACCAGATTATTTACGAGACCGTCTTCTGCCTCATGTCTCCCAGCGGAAGGTCAGGTCCCACAGAGTCGGCCTTCCCCAGGTCCCATCAGCTAGATAATGTCGCCTGGCAGGGCCTAGGGGAAGAGCCTTTTCTGTGGTGGCCCTGGCCCATTGGAGCAAACTCCCTCCAGAGATTCGCACAGCCCCCACCCTCTCTGCCTTCCGCAAGAGTCTAAAGACCCATCTTTGCCGACAGGCTTGGGGCCGCTAAGATCAACATCTAGCCCCAGCTGACGAATTAATTCATGCCTGAATATGAGTGACTGGTTTTTTAAGAAACTGGGGTTTTTAGTATGCTTTTAATTTTAGATTTCTACATGTGATGTATTATTTTGTTGTGAGCCACCCCGAGTCCGAGAAATAGGGTGGCATAAAAATCAATCAATCAGTCTAACTAACTAACTAATAATATCCTTTGAATCTTTGCATTTTGATTCTAATCTCTCCCCTTTTTCCAAATAATGCCCCGAGGAGGTGCCTGGGAGCCGAAGGGAAGCCTTAGTTACCTTCTTTGCACCCTTAGATTAGTGTAATATGTAAATATTCATAAATCATTTTGCTCCAGGAAGCTGGTTGTAATGTATAAATATTCATAATTCATTTTGCTCCAGGAAGCTGGAGGCATATCAGGGAAGCGTAAGGCCCAACTCGTATTAATTCATGTTCTGTTGCGATCTCATATTGGAATGTCATGCACCGCGGTACCAAAGTTTTGGTGTTGCGTTTCATTGTTTTGTGTGGCACTTAGTTACAGGCACATGAAAAATAAATCAACTAATTTTGCTCTCTTTATCACCGGATTTTGCAAAGCACCATTTCTCAACCTTAGCAACTTTAAAATGTTTGGGTTCCCCAGGCAGCAATTTTGAGAATTGAAATCCAGACATCTTAGAAGCTGCTGAGGTTGAAAAATGCTTCTCTGGAGTCCAAATTATATTTCTTTTATCGCCGAGACTTGAATACTGTCCACCAACAGGCCACGGCAACTTCATATATGACATCATGGCAAAAAAAGACACCCGTGATGACATTTGGATCATTTTCATACAGTTATCACTTGCTCCATGAATACCAATGAACTACAAACAATCCTCAACTTATGACTATTTGTTTAGCAACTGTTTGAAATGATGAGTGTGTTTAAAAAACTAACTTAGGGCGGTCCACATACAGTGATACTTTGTCTTACAAACTTAATTGGTTCCAGGACGAGGTTCTTAAAGTGAACAGTTTGTAAGATGAAACAGTGTTTCCCATAGGAATCAATGGAAAAGCGATTAATGCCTGCAAGCCCAAAATTCACCCCTTTTGCCAGCTGAAGCGCCCGTTTTTGTGCTGCTGGGATTCCCCTGAGGCTCCCCTCCATGGGAAACCCTACCTCTATGTTTTTGCGATGCTGCAGGGGAATCCCAGCGTCGCAAAAACGAGCGCTTCATTGGCAACGGAAGTCCAGAGGTGGGGTTTCCCAGTGAAGGGAGCATCAGTGAAATTGCAGCATTGCAAAAACACCAAAGTCCTCAAAACCCCACCTCCAGACCAGTGTTCCCTCTAATTTTTTTTTGGGGGGGGCCCGGAAAAGTATAGTGTCTGAGCGGCAGTCCTTTCAGGACTGGGCGGCACAGAAACAATAAATAAATAAATAAATAAATAGATAGATAGATAGATCGATAGATAGATCGATAGATAGATAGATCGATAGATCGATAGATCGATAGATCGATAGATCGATAGATCGATAGATAGATAGATAGATAGATAGATAAATAGATAAATAGATAAATAGATAAATAGATAAATAGATAAATAAATAAATAAATAAATAAATAAATAAATAAATACCCCACCCTGTTTTGCCTCAGAGAATTTCAAAATAAAATACTGTACTGTACTGTAAGTGAGCTCATAATAGGGCAACTCTATCAATATCAAAATGCCACTTAAATAGTTGAGCTACTTTCAAACTAGATTTTGATTTTCTTTCTCTCTTCCTTACTCCCATTCTTTTTCTTTCTCTTTTCCTTCCTCTCTTTTTTCTATCTGTTTCTCTCTCTTCCTCTCTCTCCCCTTCCCTCTCACTCTTTCCCTCTCGGCTTCTGGGCAGGTTTGGAAAACTCTGAGTTGATGATGATTTTTAAGTGAGCGATTGCTCACTGCTCAGCTTAGAGGGAACTATGCTCCAGACCTCTGTGTTTTTGCGATGCTGTGATTTCACTGAGGCTCCCCTCGCTGGGAAACCCCACCTCCGGACTTCCGTTGCCAGCGAAGCGCCCATTTTTGCGCTGCTGGATTCCCCTGCTGGGATTCCCCTGCAGCATCACAAAAACACAGAAGTCCAGAGGTGGGGGTTCCCATTGAGGGGAGCCTCAGGGGAATCCCAGCAGCGCAAAAACAGGGGCTTCGCTGGCAATGGAAGTCCGGAGATGGGGCATCCCAGTGGCGGCGGTGGGTTTGTAAGGTGAAAATAGTTTGTAAGAAGAGGCAAAAAAACCTTAAACCCCGGGTTTGTATCTCGAAAAGTTTGTATGATGAGACGTTTGTAAGACGAGGCATCACTGTACTTATTTTCATCACTCTAAGGCAGTGATGGCGAACCCTTTTTTGGCTTGAGTGCCAAAAGGGTGAGTCCGTGCACGCCATAGTGTGCGCGTGAGTGCGCACAACCATAATGAAATGCTCCCCCTCTGCACATGTGCACAACCCCCATGCATGTACACAAACACCCACACCCACTTCCACCCGCGCGTGCACCTAGGCCTCACTGAAGCCTCTGGACTTCCAGGAAGCCCATTGGGGTGTTTTTCACTCTCCCCAGGGTTTGAGGAACTCTTCTGAATTCTGGGGAGAGTGAAAAATGACACAATGGGCCAACCAGAAGTTCTCAACTTTCTGTTGGCCAGTTGAGCCATCTTTCACCATCCCCAGGTTTCGGCTTTCCTGAACCCTGCAGATGGCAAAAAACGGCCCAACAGGCCAACCAGAAGTTCGTTTCTGAAGTTCCAATTGGCCTCTTGGGCTGTTTTTCACCGTCGCCAGCCTTCAGGAGGCTTTACTGAGCCCTAGGGTAAGCGACAATGGCTGAAAAGGATGAAAATCAGCTGGCCAGCAAGAGCACACCTGCTGGATCCGATATAGGGCAATGACTTGCGTGCCCTCAGATATGGGTCTGTGGCACTGATGTCATAGGTTCGCCATCCCTGCTCTCCGGTCATCTGAATGCAATTCTGGTGCTTGATAATTGGTATGTATTTATGATGATCGAATGGCTCCTTGCCTGTCCATCAACTAAGTCAATGGGGGAAGCTGAATGGATTTTGCAGAAAAATTGGGCAAAGTCATATTTATCTATTTATTTATTTATTTTGACTTCTATGCCGCCTGATCCCGAAAGACTCAGGGCGGCTTACAACACTTATTATAAAATTATAATAACAGCAACAAGAAAAAGAAGTCAAGAAAAAGGACGACAAATTTAATAACTGAATCACTTGATGTTAGAATTCCGGTCCCAATTCTGCTTGTAAGTTGAAGACTACTTGTAGTTTACTATTCCCCAACTATAGGTAGTCCCTGACTTATAAAAGTGCACTTAGTGGCCATTTGAAAAGACAACAGCACTGAAAAAGGCGACATGCCCGTTTTTCACACTTATGACCATTGCAGCATCCCCAATGGTCATGTGGTCAGAATTCGGATGCTTGGCAACTGGCTCATGTGATCCCCTCCTGACAGGCAGAATCCTCGGAGAGAGGCGGCATATAAATCCAATGAATGAGTGAGTGAATGAATGAATGTCAAATGGGAAAACAGATTCTTTTAACAAACAAGCTGTTACTAACTGAACTATTGTAGCGATTTGCTTAACAACTGCAGCAAGAAAGGTCATAAAGTGAGGCAAAACTTATTTATTTATTTACTTATTTGTTTGTTTGTTTATTCATTCATTCATTCATTCCTTTTTTAATTAATTAATTAATTCAATTTTTATGCTGCCCTTCTCCTTAGACTCAGGGCGGCTTACCACATGTTAGCAATAGCACTTTTAAACAGAGCCAGCCTATTTCCCCCACAATCCGGGTCCTCATTTTACCCACCTCAGAAGGATGGAAGGCTACGTCAACCTTGAGCCGGTGATGAGATTTGAACCGCTGACCTACAGATCTACCATCAGCTTCAGCAGCTGACACTACCTGCTGCACCACTACCTACTCTATTAAACAAATATCTCACTTAGCAATGGACATTTTGGGCTCAATTGTGGTCATCAGTTGCATACTGCCTATTCTTCCGTGAAATGGGTGGGTTCCAGGGCCAGATTGCTACTGCTGCTGCTCCCGGTGCGCTGCATGTGCAGTTTCAGTTGTGTTGCATGTGTTTTTTCTTCGGCACATACACCGGAAACAAAAATGCACTGAAATCTCATGAGGAGACACACGCGCATGTGAGATTTTGGCATTTTTTTGCCTCTGCACACGCGCGGAAGCAAATAATTGCCGAATCTCTCTCGAGTGCATGTCCCCTCACAGGATTTGGCTTCTGTGCATGCGCATGAAACAAAAAATTATGAAAAAAGTTGGCGGCACCCATAGGACTGCTACCAGAGCGACCATGTGCAAATTGTGCAATCTGGCGGCCGCTACTGGTGGGTAGTCCGCTACTACACCAGCAGCAACCCACTACTGGTAGGATCCATAGTTTAATGCAATATAGTTCAGGGGTGTCAAACTTCCGGTATCACACTGGCCACGCCCACCTGCTGGCCACATCCACACCATTTAGTGAAGGAGGGGAGTTGTGATACGTCACATGATGACACCGGAATGATGCAAGTTTGACACCCCTGATCTAGGTTATTATGTGGGGGGGGATATATAGACCCCTTGCAATCCATGGCTGCGGTGAAAGAATAAGCAAGGACATCCATTATTTTTTATATAAAATTTTTAAAATTGATTTTTATAACAACAAACATTCACGCAACACATAACACTGTGCTCAGTGTTAAGTGACCACCACCAAACAACATTCATACCCCTGCACCAAAATGGGGGCATAATTTATACATACCATTTTAACTCAAGAACAATATACATCTATTTACATATTTAAAACGGGATTCTAATTTATTCTTTATAGCTTGGTCTCAAAGTCTACTGACCACGTATCCCATTGTCCCATAAGTTCCCGCAAATTAGTTTCATTCAGCCGAATTCATCCTCTTATCCATAATCTCAAATTGAATATGATCCACCATGTACCAATACCCACAAGGATATCCATTATAAACAATAATTATTTGTATGAACCAGTGACAGTATCTATGCAGCAGGTTACTCTATGCAGAGTTGCCAGTTCTTCAGGGCTGACTTCGTAAGCCACATTGACATGTGATTTGCTTACTTTTGGCTTAGCCATGGTACTTATAAATCATGGTTTATGATTTAATTGGTTGGGCTAAGACAGCGATTAAGAAATCCCAGAAGGTCAGGGCGACCTAATCTAAGTTCTGCTGAAAATAGTATGTGCCACAAACAGTACCAAGAATTCACAAAAGGAATAGAATTGATTATAGGAAGGTAAATAGAATCAGAGAGATTATTCTGCTCTTCTTAATTTTCTTATTTCACGAGACTTGACTTGGCTGATCTCAAAAAGCTAATTGTAGGTAGTCTTCAGCTTATGGTCACAATTGAAGCCAGAATTTCCCTGCTATACATGTTGTTTAGAGAGACATGCCTAATTTGACAGTGTTGAGGGAATTATGTTTAATAGAGTGATGGCTGTGAAAAAGCTGTTCTTGTGTCTAATTGTCTTGGTGTGTAGTATTCTATAGCATCTGTTTGAGCATAGGAGTTGAAACAGTTTGTGTCCAGGATGCAAGGGGTCAGTAAATATTTCCGCCGCCCTCTTTTTGACTCGTGCTGTATACAGGTCCTCAATGGAAGGCAGGTTGGCAGCAATTGTTTTTTCTGCATTCTGATTCTCCTTTGAAGTCTGTGTCGGTCTTGCTGGGTTGCAGAACCAAACCAGACAGTTATAGAGGTGCAGATGACAGACTCAATGATTCCTCTGTAGAACTGGATCAGCAGCTCCTTGGGCAGTTTGAACTTCCTGAGTTGGCGCAGAAAGAACATTCCTTGTTGTGCTTTTTTGATGTTTTTGATGTTAGGTGACCATTTTAGGCCTTGAGATATGATAGAACCTAGAAGTTTGAAGGTCTCTACTGTTGATATTGTGTTGTCTAGTATTGTGAGAGGTGGTAATATAGGTTTTCTTCTAAAACCCACCACCATTTCTATGGGTTTTGAATGTATTCAGTTCCAGATTGTTCCAGGTACACCACAAGGTTAGTTGTTCAACTTCCCATCTATATGCAGATTCATCATTGTCTCAAACGAGTCTGGTCACTGTTGTGTCATCTGCGAACTTAGTTTAACAGATGGATCGTTTGATTGGTATAGAGAAATGGAGAGAGCACACAGCCTTGGGGGGGCACAGGGTGCTGTGCTAATTGTACAGGTATCTGATGTTATACTGCTTAGCTTCACCTGCTGCTTCCTGTCCGATCCGAGTTTGCGGAGAGGGGCAGCATATAAATCCAATAAATCTAATCTAAATCTAATCTGTTAGGAAGCTTATGATCTATCTACAAGTGTGTTCAGGTACTGCTAGCTGATTCAGCTTAGTTAGAAGAATGTCCGGTATGATGGTATTGAATGCTGAGCTAAAGTCTACAAAGACCCTTGCGTAGATCTTTGAAGAATCAAGATGTTGTAGGAAGTAGTGCAGAGCATATTAACAGCATCATCGATCTATTTGCTTGGTATGCAAATTGCAAGGGGTCTAACAATGGATTCATGATGGTTTTCAAATAGGACATCAATAGCCTTTCCAATGTTTTCATAACTACAGATGTTAGAACAACAGGTAGTTGTCCAGTTCTTTGATGGTGGGCTTCTTCGGCTTTCAAAGACTTGTATGGAATTTGGGGAGCTGAAGTCCACAAGCCTTAATGTTGGCAAGGCTGGACAACCCTAAATGTCATTTTAAAAGGAAAACTTCTTTTTCAGGGTGGGATTTTTAATGGGGTGGCAGGGAAGAGTTCCTAGCAGCTCATATTGGCACCCAATCCAAACCTTTCCAAGCTCAATGTGGCTTCCTATTAAACCTGTTTAAGAGCATAAGTGACATGCTCTTATGTCCATTGAGAGCATATGCACCAATGACAAATTCCTTATGTGTCCAATCACACTTGGCCAATAAAGAATTCTATTCCATTTCATTCCATTCCAGCATTGGATTTAAATCAACGCACCCTGCTCCTCTTAGGTACATGGGTGTGCATAAGTGCACCAGCGTGCCTTCCATCCCATTGTAATGTTTCTTTATATTTTTTTTACTAGTATCATGTATATGAATATTATAGCATCTAATGTTTTTTCTTATTTTTCTTTTTAGTATCATGTATTAATAAATAATAAATATTATTATTATATCTTGACATACGTACTTGGATAAATAAATAAATGCATACATAAATAAACCTTTATTCCATGATCCTCGGCCAAATAGGTATGAGGGGGCTTTAAGATCCTCACATCTGGAAGGCACCAGATGTGGGAAAGCGAAACCCAACCTCAGCTTGGGGCCGAGATGGTCTTCGCATTGGGAGGGTAAGAGGAAGGGGAGAAGACAGGGAGAGGAGGAAGACCTTTCCCCTTCCACGGGGTTGCCCCCTGCCCACGTCTGGGCGATGTAGCTGAGCGCGTGCAGAGCCCGAAACCCTCCCCAACTTTGCGCCGCCGAGATTTCCCCCTACCCAAGACCACAAAGATGACCCCACTTTTTCTTGGGGGGGGGGGCCTACCCCACCCCCAGCCAGCCTTGGCTCGCTGCTTCCTCAACCCTGGAGGCGCCTTCCGCCCCCTCCCCTCGCCTCCCCGCGGCGGAGCAACGCCCCCAACCCAACCCCCGGCGACTTCGCCCGCTTCCTCGCCAGACGCGCAGCGCTCATTCCCAAAGACGCCCCCTCGCTTTTGTTTCTTTCTTTCCTCCCCCCCACCGGCGGGAAGGGGGGGGGAGATCCGGACGCCCACTCCCTCCCTGGTTTCTATCTTCCAGGCTTGCCATCCCCTTAGGACTCCCCCCTCCTCCCTGCGCATTCTCTCGCCACCTTCCCTCCTCACTTTCGCTGAGTGAGACGCGCCGCCGCCGCCGCCTGGCGCTCCCTTGGCACGCAACCGTTTCCACACGCGCGCACCTCCCCCGCCCCACTCCGCCCCGACCGCCGTATCTCCACGCGGGTGTAACACCCACGCGACCTTGAGAGACTGCCCTTGAGCGCGCGAGTAAAGGAACCCGCAGCCATACGCACGCACGGTTTTTTTTTCTTCTCGAAAACTCACCCAGTATTTGGTGAAAGTTCACTGCTTCGTTTAGATCTGGAATGCACGTACGCATGTTGCCACATTTCCCCTTCTTTTTCAGAGTGACAGTACCCCCTTATCTCCCCACCCCCAAATATCTCACAAGAGTATTTTCCCTACTTTTGGCTCCTTCAGTTTTCCAAGTGATTATATAGTTTGTAAGGACAACCACACATTGGTTGTGGGCTTCATATGCAAAGCCTACCTTGCAAAAAATGACTCCGTTTTGCTTCCAACTGCTCCAGAGCCTTAACTTCCTGGGAGGGGAGGCAGGGGCCAATTTACAAATGACCCCCGCCCCCCCTCCAACCTTCAAAAGAAAATCTACACGGCTTGTCTTTTTGAATGCAAACTGCCCAGGCACACCCCCCAAAACATAAAATATTAGAAAGCACAGCAATTTTCATCTTACAAAATTATTAATATTTAGGGGGGTGGGGGAGAGAGAATCCTGGAAAACCCAAATTCCAGAAAAGAAGCCAGTCTTAAAGAGTGATGAAACTCACTTCCTGGCGGATTATGATAACAAGACAAGAAAATGCAGCATGGAATGAGGGAAAGGAGGGGGGGAAGGAGAGGATACCTTGTTAGAATGGGTCTTGTCCGCAGCTTCTGTAATTCTCCAATCCTAACTCTGTAGATTGTTGGTTTGCTTTCTCCAGAAGATGATGGGGGAATGATCTTAAATCGGAATATAGTTTTAATTTGTTCGGCTGGCTGCTACGGCATCCCAGATGGAGGGGGATCCTGGATTTTTGTGCCTTCTTGTTTAAAAAAGTCTTCCTGCCTTTGTTTCCAGCTCTTAGCCACTCTGGCTGTGTTTGAAAGAGTTCCATCTGAATTCCCCACCCACCTCCATCTCTTTCGCTCTCTTTCCCCCCCAAACCTTTTTCCGCTTGTTTCTTACATTCATACCATTAGTTGTGCAAAGCATAACTTCTCCGTTTATTCACGCTCTGCAGGGGATCAAATACCACCCCTCCGATTATTTTCTACACGGTCCTAAAGAAAGCAGCATTTACAGCAGAGGAACGCCAGAAATTCAGGAGGCCCCGGCCAGTGCGGATTTCAGAAGAAAAAGGCCAATGTTGTAGACCTGCAACTTCCCCCCAGGACCTTGGAAGGATGAGACGGGACAGCGGAGAGTGAGGGGCTTGGCAGAAAGCGGGAGGTGACAAATGACGCAACACTTCTGCATTTATTAATAAGATCAACACTTTTCCGCATTCCGAATCTCAAGGCGAGTTATAGGTATCCCTTCACATTCAAGCACAACGGACTCCCCTCAAATTTCTGTTGTTAAGCAAGGCTGTTGTTAAGTGAGGTGTGTCCCGCTCTACGACCCTTTCGGCCACTGTTGTTAAGCAAATCACTGCAGTTGTTAATTGAATATGGTCATTATCCCCCGTTGGCTCTGCTTATGGAAAACTGGTTGGGAATACCGCAAAGCTTCTGCTCAGGCAATCTCACACTACTCACAAGAACCTACAAAACGTTTGCCAGACCCATCCTGGACTACTGCTCATCTGTCTGGAACCCATACCACATCTCAGACATCAACACCCTTGAAAATGTCCAAAGATATTTCACCAGAGGAGCCCTTCACTCCTCCACTCGAAACAGAATATCCTACGAAAATAGACTAACAATCCTGGGCCTAGAAAGCCTAGAACTACGGCGCCTAAAACACGATTTGAGTATTGCCCACCATAGTTCCCTCTAAGCGGAGCAGTGAGCAATCGCTCACTTAAAAATCATCAACTCAGAGTTTTCCAAACCTGCCCAGAAGCCGAGAGGGAAAGAGTGAGAGGGAAGGAGAGAGAGAGGGAGAGAGGAAGAGAGAGAAACAGATAGAAAAAAGAGAGGAAGGAAAAGAGAAAGAAAAAGAATGGGAGTAAGGAAGAGAGAAAGAAAATCAAAAACTAGTTTGAAACTAGCTCAACTATTTAAGTGGCATTTTGATATTGATAGAGTTGCCCTATTATGAGCTCACTGTTATAGACACACAGTACAGTATTTTATTTTGAAATTCTCTGAGGCAAAACAGGGTGGGTTTTTTATTTGTTTGTTTGTTTGTTTGTTTATTTAATATTTCTGTGCCGCCCAGTCCCGAAGGGACTGCCGCTCAGACACTATACTTTTCCGCCCAGCCCCCCCAAAAATTAGAGTGAACACTGTTGCCCACAAGATCATATGCTGCAACGTCCTACCGGTCAATGACTACTTCAGCTTCAACCGCAACAACACAAGCACACGCACCAGATTCAAACTTAATACTAACCGCTCCAAACTTGACTGTAAAAAATATGATTTCAACAATCGAGTTATCGAAGCGTGGAACTCATTGCCGAACTCAATTGTGTCAACCCCTAACCCCCAACATTTCTCCCTTAGACTCTCCACAATTGACCTCTCCAGGTTCCTAAGAGGCCAGTAAGGGGCGTACATAAGTGCACTGGTGTGCCTTTCGTCCCCTGTCCAATTGTCTTTCCTTTCTCTCATTTATCATATATATTTTCTTTCATATATCCTCTCCTCTAAGTTCACTTTACCCTTATATATATTACTACACGTCTATTTTTCTTCCTATGTATTTGTGTATTGGACGAATGAATGAATGAATAAATAAATAAATGGGCATCAGGTGAGCCTGAACCAGGGATGGATTGCTTCCGGCACAGTAGGTGACTGCGCACCAGTAGTGGCCGCCAGATTTCACAGTTTGAATGCGGACCGCTTCAGCGCCAATCCTATGGGCGCCACCATCTTTTTTCTTCAATTTTATGTATTTTTTGCTTCATGTGCACGCACAGAAGCAAACTCTTGCAAGGGAATGTGTGTGTGTGCAATTTCGGTGATTATTTGCTTACGTGCATACACAGAAGCAAAAAATCGCTAAAATCTCACACACATGTTTATCCCCTCACAAGATTTCAGTGTGTTTTGGCTTCCTACACATGTGTGAAAGCAAAAACACACTGTGGTGCACGCATGCACTCAAGACAACCACAGCGCACTGGTAACACCCGGTAATAGCAATCCATCCCTGTCCTGAACATGTAATTGTCATGAATGCATGCCAGTTTCCAAGTACCTGAATTTTGATCATATGAATGTAGGGATGCTGCAACACACCAGTTGTGTGTCACTTTCTTTAGGGCTGATGCGACTTTACTAGCGTGATTGGCTCAGGAATTCTGGGAGTTGAAGTCCACAAGTCATAGAAGAGCCAACTTTGCCTACCCCTGCACTAAATGGATGGCTGTGGAGGACAACCTGTGCAAAGATCTCCACAAGGAAAGGTCAAAATAATCAAGATGGCCTCTACAACAAAAGCAACCAAAACCACATCTTTTTTTTAATGCAACCGTTGTGGTGCATTGTAGGAATGGAGTGTGACTTTGGCTGCAGAGATGTGGCCCCTGTTTTAACCTCCTAAAAACACTCTTGGGGGAAAAATAAAAAATTGTTCCCATCATGGCAACCCTGTGAGGTAGATTGAACCCAGACTCACCTGATGGGTTTCTATCGGTCAAGAGTGAATTTGAATCTGGGTCCACACGCCACAGCATGCTCAGGCATGGATTATGGCTTGCAAACGATGCTGGTGAAGATCAGAAAACACACTTTGTGATGAACCAGAATGCATCAGAGAAACTTAAAAAACAGAAACCAAAATTATGGGATGCTTCCAGGGGTGGGCTGCTACCGGAACAGTTGGGATCGCTGATCCGGTAGCAGAAATGGTGATGCAGGTGCATCCCTGACACATGCACACATGCCCCTATGTGAGATTCAGCTTCTGCACATGCACAGAAACCAAATCTCTCACGGCATGCGCACCAATGCCAGATCCGCTCCTACCACTAGGAGTGTTCCGGTAATGTCGGCGGGCGGGCGGCCCTTCGCTGGATGCTTCAGATCAGAAGAGATTCAATATGTGACAGATTATTTCACCAATTGATTTAGAAGTGATGCTAAACCCAGGCATCTGGAACATACATTGCACTAAACCTAAGAGGGTCAAATCCAGGCTGAAAATATTCGAAGAGTCTCTAGGGGCAGCAATGATCATTTCATTATGTATTTACTGCCACCTAGTGACACAGAATATGGTGGCCCATATTTATACATTAGGAGCTGCATACCTTTACTTCACTATGAAACTGAACTCCTTGGCATGGAGTAGAATGTGTAAACTCACAGCGGTCTGGATGAGTCATGCCGACTGGCATTTGGAACAAAGTTATTTTCAGGTGGGGAGGGGGAGTAGAACATCTAACTCCTTGGCATCAGAGTGTATGAATAGTAATATAAGAAATCATTAATGGTATGATGGTCATTTTGTAAAATCCTTTCTTAGCAAGCACCTAGAAGCCAACTTTAAACAAGGGAGGCAGTGAGTCACGCCCGATTTTACAACCATGGTTCTTCGACAAATAACTGCATTTATTAAGTGAATCATATGAGTCTGGTTTTCTCTATTGATTTTGCTTGTCAGAAGCCAGAAAGGAAAGTCACAAATACCTGTATGATCACATGACCCCAAGATGCTGCAACCATTTCAAATGCCAATTGCCGAGTGTGGGCTTAGAGGTGTGGGGATATTGCAATGGACATCAATGTGAGGATTATTGATAAGTCACTTTTTTCAGCACCGTTGTAACTTCAATTGGTAGTAAGTCGAAAAGTACCCTACATTAAGCCATTATTTGCTTTATTATAGTTTTTTTTCAATCAAACTACATCACTCTTATATCTACAGTGGTCTGAGCGATACATTTAAAGCTTTGCTTGGTGCTATAACTACATATGCGTGGACATGGCTGCAGGAATCAGCGGAAAGATGTTAAGCTAAGTTAGTGAGCAGGACTAATGAAAGATCCATGTTCTTGGTTAGCTTACTTTGGGGACCCTGCTCTAGTTCTAACAAAATATGCTGAAAAGTCTACCATGACCTTAGTCCCGTTTCAACGATGTCCTCAGAGTAGGTCAAGAAGTTGAGTCAACAGCCTGGATGCTAGAATCAAACCTTTCCCTGGTCTTTATTTGCACTTTGCCTATAAAGCAGGCAAAGCTTCAACTGTACCATCATGGCAACCAGGGGTGGGTTCTACTGCTTGTTCACTCAGGGATGCACCTGAAGGCAAACAGCCCTCCCCCAGTGGGTCGACCTCTAGGGAGGCACAGAATGCCATGATTGCCACATCAAAATGAAGCAATGGAGAGAATTTTCTCAATGAGACGACCTCGGTTGAATCAAGATCACTCCTTTTATTGTATTTCACTTTTCCTGACATGTGGTACAGAATAACCAATTCGCGAACGCCACATACATTAAGCCATCCTCCAACTACCATTCACTCATGCGCTGTATAAGGCAACCTCCTCGTGACTTCCCTATAGATAATTAACGGAAGCTCCATTCTTTGCCTTTTCCTGGATTGTGTGTTTACTGGTGATTAGCAAAGGAATGAGAGTAAGGCATATATTTCCTTATATGGAAGTTAGCTTTAGGTTTTCTTCATGTTGTATATCAAGTTAATTATTTTCCACGTGGTCATGGATTCTGCAGCTTGCTTACTCAGCCTGGACTTTGCTGCCCCTTCATAGAGGAAGAATAAGGTTTATACAGCACCCATTAGGCTAAAACATCACTCTTCAGCAATATTCCATTCCAATGTTCAGTGCCTAAAAACCTATGATTACAACATGCGCCCAGTGAAGGGCTACCAAAATTTTTACTACCACACTGTGGGTGTGACTTATGCAGGATGCCCTGCATTTTCTTTCAACATCTTTCAGTGCAAATTTAGAGCTCTGGGTTAGAACTCCATTTTTGCTACCCCACTGTGTCCCCCCCTCTGGGTCTGGGCAGTAGCACACCCCTGGATGCACCGTAAGGGTGGGTGTACTTCACATGCGGACGCACACCCCTGTAGAACTAAAAAAACCTGTGCATGTGCAGAAGCAAAAAACAAGATGGCGGCGCCTATGGCGCTGCTGAGAGAACAGGCTTGGGGGCGTGGCTGGCTGGGGTCACTGCCGGTTCCAGCAATCCAGGCTGTCAAGTTATGAACTTGTCCGAACCGGTAGAAACCCACCTTTCAACAGCCCCATTTTCTCTCTGAAATATACGGGGCCCAGGAGAATATGACAGTGAAGTTAGATCCATCTCTATTATGACAGATCTGGAATGCATCCCGTCAATGATTCGAGAAAAGTGTGTCATAGATTCATGCATCCTGCCAGTTCTGTGTTATAATATATTTCACAAGAGGCAGAAATTTGGGGAACAGGCCACTTCTTTCAGCCTCCCTGAAATCTGGTGGTTTCCTATCGCTGATGGCTCCTTATGTCAAGTCCCCTCAAGTTTTCCAGTGGGATGTCTCCAAATGTCTTCGGACTACAACTCCCATGACGGCTAGTTTGGGGTATCAGTTAATGTAGTAGCCTAGAAACTAGGAGACAGTGAGTTCTAATCCAGGTTTAGGCCTGAAAGTTAGCTTTTGAATTTGGACCAATCACCTGGAGATGGCGAATTCTAGTTCCATCTTTGACATGAAAGCCAGCTGGGTAACTTGGGTCCAATCACCAGGAGACTGTGAGCTCTAGTCCTGCCTTGAAAGTGGCTAAGGATTGACTTTTGGGCTAATTGTTAGGAGATAGTGAGTTATAGTTCTGTCTCAGGCATGAAATCCATCTGGGTGACTTTGAGCCAATCACACTTCCCCAGCCTAACTCACCTCACAAGGTCGTTGTTACGGAGAAAACAGGAGGAGGAGGAAGTGCTATGTATTGTTGCCATCTTGACTTATACATGAATAAACAGAATAGAATAGAATTCTTTATTGGCCAAGTGTGATTGGACACACAAGGAATTTGTCTTTGGTGCACATGCTCTCAGTGTATATTAATTAATTAATTAATTAATTAATTAATTTGTTAGATTTGTATGCCGCCCCTCTCCGAAGACTCGGGGTGGCTCACAACAGCAATAAAAAACAATATAACAGT
The DNA here is from genome assembly GCF_031021105.1 of Erythrolamprus reginae. NCBI lineage: Eukaryota > Metazoa > Chordata > Lepidosauria > Squamata > Dipsadidae > Erythrolamprus > Erythrolamprus reginae. The sequence goes on from NC_091963.1 coordinate 9,057,326, forward strand.
GGAACAAATCTAATATTAAAAACATATAAAACCCTATCATTATTTAAAAACCAAACAGCAACATTCATACCAAACATAAAACAAAGTATTAAAAAAAGCCTGGGGGAAAGGTGTCTCAACTCCCCCATGCCTGGCGGTATAAGTGAGTCTTAAGTAGTTTACGAAAGACAGGGAGGGTGGGGGCAGTTCTAATCTCCGGGGGGAGTTGGCTCCAGAGGGCCGGGGCCGCCACAGAGAAATCTCTTCCCCTGGGGCCCGCCAAACGACATTGTTCAGTTGACAGGACCTGGAGAAGGCCAACTCTGTGGTACCTTATCGGTCGCTGGGATTCATGTGGTAGCAGGCGGTTCCGGAGGTACTCTGGTCCAATGCCATGTAGAGCTTTAAAGGTCATGACCATGTATATAAAATAAAATACTGTATACATTTGTCAAAAATCATGAGATACAACACTTGATGATTGCCATAGGAGTCAAATAAGCAATGAGGAAACAATCAATATTGTTAACAATAATATTAATGATATTAATAAAAATCTTAAGGATACAAGCAACAAGTTATAACAAGCCATACAGTCATAAGTGGGAGGAAATGAGTGATAAGAAATTAGAAAAAACTAGTAGTAATAATAGTACAGACTTAGTAAATAGTTTGATAGAGTTGAGGGAATTATTTGTTTAGCACAAAGATAGCATAAAATATAATAAATAAATAAAAACCTGAGAACTATTGTCCCTGAACAACATCTGGAAGGCACTGGGATGCAGACATGAGGTAAATAGGATAAGGACAGCAAATGGAGGTTCTCAGTTTACCTCAGAGTTCAGAAGTTGAGCACATCTGGGCAAATATAATAACCTAGACTGGTTCATTAAGAGAGCTATTGTTTGCTCTATTATTGAATAACCTACAATTGACAGAGTTAAACTTTAAATAAACCAAATTAAGTCTTTTTCTGTGGCTATACCTGTGATGGCGACCTGTGGCACATGTGCCAGAGGTGGCATGTGGAGCCATATTGAAGGGCATGTGAGGCATTGCCCTATGTTAGCTCCAGTGCTCATGAGCATGTTGGCCAGCTGATTTTTGGTCTTGGATGAGACCGTTTCACCCTCCGGAGGCTTTAGGAAGCTTCCTGAAACCCCGCAGGGTGAAAAATGGCCAAATGGGCCATGGAAATGGAGGTTCGGAAAAACGGACTTCCAGTTTGCCCATTGTGCTGTTTTTCGCACTCTGGAGGCTTCAGAGAAGTTTCCTGAAACCCCGGAGGGTGAAAAATGGCCAAATGGGCCATGGAAATGGAGGTTCGGAAAAACGGACTTCCAGTTTGCCCATTGTGCTGTTTTTTGCACTCTGGAGGCTTCAGGGAAGCTTCCTGAAACCCCGGAGGGTGAAAAATGGCCAAATGGGCCATGGAAATGGAGGTTCGGAAAAACGGACTTCCAGTTTGCCCATTGTGCTGTTTTTCGCACTCTGGAGGCTTCGGGGAAGCTTACTGAAGCTTGCCTGTTTGCCCATTTGGCCATTTTTTCACCATTCCAGGCTTCAGTGAGTTCTATGCACATGTGCAGGGGCAGCACGGGGTGTGTGTGTGTGCATATGTGGGGGCCTACACTATGGAGCATCACATCCTTCCAAATCAAGTGGGATAAACATATATCCATCCTAAGATAAAATACAAGAAATAGTATAAGGGCAGACTAGATGGACCATGAGGTCTTTTTCTGCTATCAATCTTCTATGTTTCTATGTTTCTAAGTCAGCTCCTGTCTTGACTAGCATTTGGGAAAGCCTTAAAAATGCGCCTGTTTTCCTGGGTATGTTAGTTGAGAAGTTAATGGCACTTGTGACATATGTGCCCTCGAAGTGCTTCTTAATGCCATTGAGCAGCACTGTATTTTTATTGTTATTGGTTGTCTTTTGTTGAGATTTTGTTTAGTTTCAATTTAGGCAATGGGGGTGTCCCTCTGGTCTTCCTGCCAATCAGCTTAAAACTCTGTTGTGAGAATTGGTGCTAGACTTAGACTCATACAAAGCCAAAATGGAATAAATTGCACTACTATTTAGTATGATATGGGAGTTAGATCACAGGCACGCAATTTATTTTTCATCAGTTGTTTTGGTTCATATGAGGTATTGGGTTCACAGCTTGTAATTACCAGATATTAAAAGCTATATTAATGCTCATTCAATCAACCAAACAGCCACAATATTTCTTTATGAGAAATATGAGGAACTGTATTAAGGGGTCGCAGCATTAGAAAGGTTGAGAACTATTGTTCTAAGCCATTTTTTTACTCATCCAATGGCTCATACAAAGCCAAAATGGAATAAATTGCAATACTATTTAGTACGATATGGGAGTTAGATCACAGGCACGCAATTTATTTTTCATCAGTTGTTTTTGTTCATATGAAGTACTGGGTTCACAGCTTGTAATTACCAGATATCAAAAGCTATATTGATACTCATTCAATCAACCAAAGAGCCCCAATATTTCTTTAGTTATTGACTACCAAAAGCTTCAGATAACATTCTCCTCCTCTCTGGACAGCCAACAATATTAAAAGTGACTTTATATTTGAATTTCAGAGAGTGAACCCAGAGTACCCTTGATGATTTGGCTTCTTTCTGGTTGTTTGTATTCAGCCTCCTATAACAAGTTTCAGTTGTACTTGGATTAAAATGAAAGAAAATCCAAAAGTGCCATTTGATCCTGTACTGTTTTCTTTTCAGGATGCAAATAGCTTTGATTTTTTTAAAAAAAAATGATTTATATTTAATAAGTAAACATCTGCATTAGTTTTTATAAAGAGAAGAGAAAAGCTAATGATGCTTCTGTTGGAATACACATATTGTAAGTACACACACAAACACACAAAATGTATATGTATATATATATAAAATAAACTCTAGGGAACCCAAAAACATTTTCATTTTGTTGTAGGAAATCAAGGCTTTAAGACTCTTATAAGCAGATCAAAACAAAATGAGAACAATTCATGCAATTAACTTTTTTTAGGAGATTAGTGTTATCAGGTCATCCAGCTGCCTAGGAAAATGGCTATTTTAAACCCACACATCTGGAGGTCAACCCTGTTGAGGTGGGTCTTCCCATAACTCTCATTTATTTTTTGTTTATTATTGCTGTGAGCCGCCCCGAGTCTACGGAGAGGGGCGGCATACAAATCTAAGAAATAAATAAAATAAATAAATTTATTTCCAAGTTGCTTTTAGAAAGATATAAGTTCCCAATAAAGGAGAATATTTGTGGGCCGAGAATTGAAATAAAGGGTCCCATGCAATGAAGGGCTACCAATTTTTTTACTATCACACTGTGGGCATAGCTTATGCAGGATGCCTTGAATATTTTAAAACATCTTTCAGGGAAAATTGGGTGCTCTGGGGTGGAGCTCTATTTTCATTATCCCACTGCGTGTCCCCCCCACCTTCCGGGAAGTAGCCCACCCCTGGTCCCCTGGTGCAGTGGTAGGTTTCACTTACTTTTGTGAAGGGTTTGGGAATGGGAGCGCGCAGGAGCGCTAGTGCGCTTTGTGCGCATGCAACACTTCTGCACATGCGCAAAGCATTTTTGATGACGCCCACTACTGGTTCGCTTGATCTGGGGTGATCCACCACTGCCTTTGTGCTCTCTGAGATTGCTTGTTTTCTTGCAGACATTCATGAACTGGGAGAGCCATGTTAACAAGATTAGCCCATGAGTAGGCATAGAAAGTGAATCAGCCAATTGGAGCTAACCTCTTCTGAGTCTGTGCCGAGAATCAAAATTAAGGCTGGGCGTGGCTCCAGGTCCACACTTTGTGCTCTCTCATTCTGAACTCTGCTGAAATGAAACTAACTGTTCTGTGCTGTCTGTACCTACTTGAAGAACAACTTTGCTAATGGTATCATAAATTCATCTGTTACTATGTTTATAAAGAAGTTTATGAATCCGACTGAATCAGTCATGTGTATGTGCTTCTGGTTTTGATTTTTGCAACAAATTAATAATTTCATTATCCAAACTAGGTAACATTTCATTACTCAAATATAGGAAGATCATCAGGACTAGCATTGATGATGTTACCTAGTTTGGATAATGAATTATCTGCAGAAAAACAAGAAAGCTCAGAAAGCACCAAATATACAAATATATCTCTACCTAAGAACGCCTCTACTTATGAACTTTTCTAGATAAGAACCAGGTGTTCAAGTGTTTTTTTCCCTCTTCTCAAGAACCACTTTCCAGTTAAAAACCCAAGCCTCCGAAATTGTAACCAGAAAAGGCACGGAGAAGCCTCCATGGGGCCTCTCTAGGAATCTCCTGGGAGGAAACAGGGATGGAAAAGGTGGGGAGAAGCCTCCATGGGGCCTCTCTAGGAATCTCCTGGGAGGAAACGGGGAAGGAAAAGGTGGGGAAAAGCCTCCATGGGGCCTCTCTAGGAATCTCCTGGGAGGAAACGGGGCTGCCACCCTCCCTGTGGTTTCCCCAATCACAAGCATTATTTGCTTTTACTTTGATTCCTATAGGAAAACTGGTTTCTTCTTATAAACTTTTCTACTTAAGAACCTGGTCACAGAACGAATTAAGTTCGTAAGTAGAGGTGCCACTGTACCTCGGAGATATAAGAATTGAACAACTACAGACATGACAGCTGTCAGAGCCTCCATACCCCGGAATTACGGTGTATACTTTTTATGACACTGAGGGCAGTGAAGGGCTGTCCATTGCTGGCGCTACTGGTGTTCTCCTAACAATGGGTACAGGCGCGTCTGGCATGCGCACATAATGGTGCAAGATTTGGCTTCTGTGCATGTGCAGAAAGCAAAGTGTCGCATGAGGACGCTCATGTGTGTGAAATTTTGCTGAAGCACGTGGACATGCACGGAAGCAAACTATACACACACACCCAAAAAATTGCAAAATTTCATGTGCACGAGTGTCCTCGCGTGAGATTTTGCTTCCTGTACATGTGCAGAAGCTGAATCACACCTGGCCACGGGTGTGCATGCGTCGATAATGTGGAGATGCATGCTATCATTCGAGTCTAACCTTCTGGTCCCAGAGCTGGGGAGCATGCAGTAAACAGGGAATTTCTCATGTTTTCATCACACAGCAAGCCTTAGGAAATTCCTATGTGCTTCAGAGAATATTCCTGTCTAATATAGTGTTAAAAAGAAGTTTCAATTCTGGTAAGACAGATTTCATTGTAGTTCAAGCTCAACAGCTGTGCTCATTTTCAGCTCTGCTGCTATTTGTTAGATTTGCCTCCCCCGATTTTAGCATCCTTCAGAAGTGTTCAGACTTCCATAGCCAGAATAGTCACCACTGAGAATTTTGGGAATCAAACTCTGTGGAGAAGGATGGTTTAGCTTGAGACAGTAAGGGAAGGATTTGGCAAAATTCCCATTCATGCTGTATTCATACAACATATTAATCATACATTCTTATCTAGTTGCTACAAAAAATAATCTGTTTTGGAATATGGATGTTGTGGAAACCAGAGTAGAATATTAGTTGAATTCTAAATATTCAGAACTTTGGTTTCATGGTTTTGGCCATCATTTTGACTTTTTTTAAAAAAAAAATCCCGTGATTTAAATTAAGCAGCAGATAAAGGAAAAAGAGGGATTCCATAAAGCATCAGTTATGATTAGTGATGGGCCAACCCAACAGTGTTCGGGTTTGGCAAGTTCGGATGAACTTTACGCAAAATTCGGACGAACCCGAACTGAACCCGAACTCGAACCAGAACGGGGAATCCCTCCCATGAACAGATTCCGGGGGTGGAGCTTTGACGTCACCGGCAGGTTGCTAAGGACGCCAAGGTGATCACTTCCTGGATTCCATGGAATCCAGGAAGTGATCACCTTGGCGTCCTTAGCAACCTGCCGGTGACGTCAAAGCTCCGAACACCGAACACGACCTTGAACTTTGCCCAAAGTTTGAAAAAATTTCAAGTTCGTGTTCGGCATACCAAACACCGCAAAATTCAGCACGGACCCGAATTGTGCGGGTTCGGTTCGCCCATCATTAATTATGATTCTTATATCAGAAAGAATATTGGATCCTCTCTTGGCTTAAGCAACCTTCCATCTTCTCTGAGTTTTTAGAATAAATTCATAATAAAAGCCACAAAATACTTTTGACAATTACTTGGTTACCACCTTTTCTCCTGGCATAATATTTTCTTTGCCACCTTTTCTTTCCTTGTTCCTAAGTAGGGGGAGGCAATAAATCTCCATTTGCTATATATTCAGTTGACTCTCAAAAGTCCACAAAAGATATATCTTTCATCTGATTTGAAATCAGTCTTCTCCAGCTTGTCCTTTGCAACCCAAAATAAAATAAATTACTCTAAGTGTTACTCTAAGACAGATGCTTTCCTATTGACAGTCATTATTATAAATAAAAATAAAATAAAATAAAAATACATTTCCATATTGAGATTCCAAACACAGATTGATGCCAACTGTAAATTAGAAGACATTTTTACTCACAAAGCCCCATCTTCATTCTTCCTGGGCTATTTACATTACTCCCAATTACAGGAAATACAGGAAGGAAATAATTTAATGTCACTATTCCAACTAATGGTTTTTACCTTTGCATTATTAACCCAATTAAGGCAAGAGCTGCATTAAATTGGACATTAGTGCCCTCTTTCATGGATACCCAGTTTTTCTCTGCTGTTAGTAAATTCTGAGCTAAGTACCTTTCTGTTTCATTAATGAAGTTAGTGTAGATGTTCTTATTTTAAGGTGTCTTAAATATTAACAGCTAACATGCAAAAGGAAAGCAATTCCTTTTAGCATAATAAAAGCATTGTGCTGTTTTGCAGCTTTGCTGTGCTATCTGAAACCTATGGCAATATGTTCTTTAAAAAAATTGAGCTCAAGTTTTAACATTCAGGAGAAATCTTTTTGATTCCAACTAATAACCTTCCTGTGAACCAAGCTATTTTATGTTTGAAATAAAGGCTCGAGAAAATAGTCAATGAAAGGTTTGCAGGTAGTCCTCACTTAGTGACTGCAATTGGAACTGGTAACAGTCACTAAGTAGGTGCGATTGTAAACAATCACATGGCCACACCTGATTTATGATAGCAGCTCATCGATTCTGGATGAGGTCATTAAGCAAATCAACATGAGTTGTTAAGCGCAACTTCCTTGTGACCTCAACTTAGTTCCTGCCAGCTTTTTGATTGCTTCTGCATGTCAGAAGCCGGAAGCAACAGCTGTAAATGGTGATCATGTGGCTATGGATGCTGCAGCTGTCATAAATATGTGTTGTTTGCCAAGTGCCCAAGTTGTAATCACATGAGTGCAGGGACATTGCAATAACTCATCTTCTAAATCTTGTTGTAAGTGTCCTTATGCAGCACTGTCATAACTTTGAACAGTTACTGAATGAATGGGTGGTAAATAGCAATAGCACCTAGACTTGTATGCCACTTCACAGTGCTTTACAGCCCTCTCCAAGCAGTTTACAGAGTCAGCCTATTGCCCCCAATAATCTGGGTCCTCATTTTACCTTGGAAACATGGAAGTCTGAATCAACCTTGAGGTGGTCAGGATCGAGCTGCTGGCAGTCAGCGGAATTAACCTGCAATACTGTATTGTAACCACTGCATCACCATGACTCTTGAGGATTATATAAACCAATGTTTCCCAACCTTGGCCACTTGAAGATATTTGGACTTCAACTCCCAGAATTCCCCACTGGCTGGGGAATTCTGGGAGTTGAAGTCCAAATACTTTCAAGTGGCCAAGGTTGGGAAACACTGATATAAACTGTATGTAAAGTGGCTGGGAAATTCTGGAGGTTAATGTCTACACTTCTTCAAGTTTCCAAACTGCCTGGGGAATTCTGGGGGTGTGACATCTACACCTTTCAAAGTTGCTAATATGCAGAGTTATGGATCTAGAAGAGCTGTGAAGAATTTCCAGATCTTAAACCCTCATTGACCATCGGAAGCTGACCAATCTCTGTCCCCAGGATCCTCACAATCTAAAATCTTCCTGAGAGAGGCGACAAGGTCAATGATGGTGAAGAATGGAGCTTTCTGTCTTTTCAATGTATTAGAGTTTTTAATGAAGTTGGAAAAGAGGATAAACAAGGACAATTGAAAACTCACTCTTCTCTGTAAGAGCTCAATGGATCCAGGAGAGTTCCCGGTCTCTGCACGGAACATTCAGATCTCATGTCACAACTCAATTTGGAAAAAAAATGTTGTTGTTGTTTATTGGATTTATATGCCGTCGCCCCCTCCGAGGACTCGGGCGGCATACAGCATATTAAAAAAAATACAAAATCAGAAATCCAATATTAAACTAAAACTAACAATCTAAAACCCCAATTTAATTAATCCAGTCATTTCTAGCAGACCAAACATACATTCCATTTAACATACATTCATTCATAGGAGGGGCTGATGACTAATATCCCCAGGCCTGTCAGCACAAGTGTGTCTTCAGACTCTTACAGAAGGCAAGGAGGGTGGGGGTAGTGCGAATTTCCGGGGGGAACTGATATCAGAGGGTCGGAGCCCCCACAGAGAAGGCTCTTCCCCTAGGCCCCACCAAGTGACACTGTCTAGTTTAGTTTAGTTTATTTAGATTTGTATGCCGCCCCTCTCCGAAGACTCCGAGCGGCTAACAACAATGAAGAAAACAATGTAACAAATCTAATATTAAAAAGTAATCTAAAAACCCCCAATTTAAGAGACCAATCATACCAACAAGCATACAATGTATAAATTCTATAAGCCTAGGGGGAAGGGAGAAAAAATTTTCAATTCCCCCATGCCTGACGACAGAGGTGGGTTTTAAGGAGCTTGCGAAAGGCAAGGAGGGTGGGGGCAACTCTGATATCTGGGGGGAGCTGGTTCCAGAGGGTCGGGGCCACCACAGAGAAAGCCCTGCTCCTGGGTCCCGCCAAGTGACATTGTTTAGTCGACGGGACCCGGAGAAGGCCAACTCTGTGGGACCTAACCGGTTGCTGGGATTCGTGCAGCAGAAGGCGGTCCCGGAGATATTCTGGTCCAATGCCATGAAGGGCTTTATAGGTCATAACCAACACTTTGAATTTGTCTAGTTGATGGGACTTGGAGAAGGCCAACTCTGTGGGGTCTAACCGGTCGCTGGGACTCATGCAGCAGAAGGCAGTCCTATAAGTAATAAATATCCATAACAAGCCACCCTCCATGGAAGAATTATTTGCAAAAATGAGGGAGGTTAATTAAAACATGTTCTAGATGTGCTAAATCATCATTCCTTGTCTACACCGAAAAATGGCTAATTCATAAGCATCCTGTTTTCATTTGTGACAGACCAATGGTGGATTACTTCCAGTTCGGCCCGGTTCTAAGAGCCGGTAGTGCCAGCAGTGGGAGGCTCCGCCCACTCACCTGGGGCTCCTCCCACCTACAGAAATGTTGCGGGCGCAGTTGCGGGCGCGCACACACCGGCAGCAAAAGGTTCTAGAACCCACTGCTGTTGGAGACTCAATCCCCTTAGTCTGCTGGGTGCATTTTCAACTCAGCTATGGTAAGCTGATGATCTATTTTGCACTTAAATAAAGGTATATATGTGTGTGAATGTGTGTGTGTGGAAGAGGAAGGGAGGGAGAGACTCCATAATGATATTATCTAACTGCAGATAGATGAAAACAGAAATCTTCTATGTATTTTCTTTAACCATCTGGTTTGGAGCAGACAGTCCTCCAGCTCAATTTACACAGGGTAATCTTGTGGTTTTGTTCTGGCAAACAGGAAGTGCAACTCTGAGCTCTCTGGTTTCAAGGGAAAACAGGAGAGCCATGGTTATGTAGTTAGAATTTTGTCAAGCAAGCAAAGGCCTGCACGGACTATGACAGCGCTTGTCCCTTCCTCTTGTGCTAATAATAATCATTATGCCCCTAACCCAGTGTTTCTCAATTATTTTGTTTTACACCCCGCCCAATTCTCCACTGGTACAATTGTTTGCAATATTCGGCACGTTTTTGCTGAAAAAAATCAAGTGGCTTATCGACGTGATTGGGGTGTAATGTGTTTAAGTGACGCCTTAATTTATTGGCTTCATGCTGTCCGCTGTCAACATTTTTAGACCCAGTAAACATCCCGGTCTTTCCTCGTCTCCCACCATAGTCACAGTGAAGCCAAGCGCTACATATGTCCAGTTCCACATACAAAGAGAGGTTGATGGAACTGAGCATGAATAGTCTAGCAAAATGGAGGTCCAGAGGGGACATGATAGCAGTATACTGATATTTGAGGGGTTGCCACAGAGAGGAAGGGGGTCACACTTTTTTCCAGGACATCAGAGGGACAGACCAGGAGCAACGGATGGACAGAGAGAAGTGGGTCAGACTGTTACCCAACGCACCAGAAGGTCAGAGAAGGAATAATGGGTGGAAGCTGACCAAGGAGAGATTCAACCTGGAAATAAGGAAGAACTTTCTGACAGTGAGAGTGGTCAAGCAGTGGAACGGCCTGCCAGCGGAGGTTGTGAATGCCCCATCACCAGTGTTCCCTCTAATTTTTTTGGAGGGTGGGCGGAAAAGTATAATGTCTGAGCGGCAGTCCCTTCGGGACTGGGTGGCACAGAAATAATAAATAAATAAAATAAATAAATAAATAAATAAATAAATAAATAAATAAAAAACCCACCCTGTTTTGCCTCAGAGAATTTCAAAATTAAATACTGTACTGTGTGTCTATAACAGTGAGCTCATAATAGGGCAACTCCATCAATATCAAAATGCCACTTAAATAGTTGAGCTAGTTTCAAAGTAGATTTTGATTTTCTTTCTCTCTTCCTTACTCCCATTCTTTTTCTTTCTCTTTTCCTTCCTCTCTTTTTTCTATCTGTTTCTCTCTCTTCCTCTCTTCCTCTCTCTCTCCTTCCCTCTCACTCTTTCCCTCTCGGCTTCTGGGCAGGTTTGGAAAACTCTGAGTTGTTGATGATTTTTAAGTGAGCGATTGCTCACTGCTCAGCTTAGAGGGAACTATGCCCATCACTCGACACATTCAAAAGAAAATTAGACTGTCATCTTGCTGGGGTGGTGTAGTATTTCCTGCTTGAGCAAGGGGTTGGACTTGATGACCTGCAAGGTCCCTTTCAACTCAAATAAATAAATAAATAAACAAACTTTGTCCTATTTCCTCATCTTAGCTTTCGGGAGACTGACGTTTGTCTCATTGTCTCCGTCTCTCTCCTCCTTTCTTTTCATCCCTGTTAAATATTTTTCCATGGTGTCTCTTAAGGGTTTGTTATCTGCACTTCATATCTCCTGCTCTGTGCTGTGTGCTATTGTTAGGTGCAAAAACCCCGCTACTTTCTGTGGCAAAAAAGCCCAACCACATTTACCGGGCTCACACGCCCCCCCCTGTGTTCTGTCGGGCTCTCTGGTAGACTCCTCCCAAAAATTCACAGGTACAAATTTCAGACACACACACACACACACACGTTTGAAAATTCAAAACAATGTTCTTTATAATGAAAATGCACTTAACCTAAGCCCTCTTTTTGTATAGCAAAGAGCACTGTCTCCAAACAAACTGGATAAATGGTACCTCTGGTTAAAAAAAAGGAATTATCTAAAAATTACCCATCAAGAAAAATATCCAACAAAAACAACTTGAAAAAATAGCAATTTACATCACAAATCATAACATCAAACCGAAACAACAAACTGTAAACATCGATCGACACGAACTCCAACTTTACAAAGAAAATAAACCCCTAAATGAATTATATATATTGGCACTAAAAACTACATTCAAAACATATCGATAAAGCCTTAGGGTAAAACACACCAACTACGAGCTCAAACTACAGGCCGCAAATCATGAAAGACCCAGCTCTAACGCTGGTTTTCGCTTCTCTATCCCCCCCTCCTTCTTCTCCCTATCCCCCTTCCTTCTATATCTACTTCCCTCCCTTCACAAACCCCTTCTCCCACTCCCCAATTACTACATAAGTAGAGTGTAAAAAAATGTACAATATGCATATCTCTTTTGTCTTTCTGTATTTTGTTTTTATTGTATATATTTAATAAATTTATTTTTTAAAAAAAAGAAAATTCAAAACAATGTTCTTTATAATGAAAATGCACTTAACCTAAGCCCTCTTTTGGTATAGCAAAGAGCACTGTCTCCAAACAAACTGGTAATTTGTACAAGTCCCTTATCAGTTCTGTGATACTTAGCTTGCAGCTGTGAGGCAATTCACAGTCCTTCTTCTTTCACAAAGTGAAACACACTTTGCTCTGGTTTAGTTTCAAAGCGGGGAAAAAACAGCACACAAAAAGTCAAAATCAGTAAAGCAGTCACGAAACACAACGATCAGATAATCCTCCACAATGGCCAAACCCACAGGCTGCTCTTTATAGCAGCCTCACTAATTACCACAGCCCTACCCAACCACAGGTGGCCTCATTTTCTTTGATAATACTCTCTCAGTTGTTGTTGCCTATGCATTGCTCTCCGCATGCGTGGCTGTATCATTAACTCTTGTTCTGAATCCAAGGAGGAGCTAGATAATTGATCTCCTCCTGAGCTGTCTGCCACACTCACCTCCTCCCTGTCACTCATGTCTTCTTGGTCAGAGGAGCCTTCATCAGCAGATTCCACCGGGGGCAAAACAGGCCTGCAGCATGTGGATGTCTCCCCCACATCCACAGTCCTTGGGGCAGGAGCTGGGCCAGAGCTAACCACAACACCTTGGTACTGCTCCAGACCGCCCCCCCAGGAGGGCCGGCTCCACTATTTGAGAAACACTGCCCTAACCCATTCATCCCCTAAATCAGAGGTGGGGAACCATGGCCTTTTTATGAATGGGACTTCAACTCCCTTACTGGATCCGAAATTCTGGGAGTTGAAGTCCACAAGTCATAAATGGGACATGGCTCCCCAACTGTGGCCTGAATTAATATTCTGTATTGTGTTGATCTTCTTCAATTTCAAGTGGACACGGAAAAAATTACATTTGAAATCCAGGGATTAAGTCTGCTTGGCAGATGTCCCTGTTACATGGCCTTCAACTTTGTAATTTTTCCATGGTGCATAGTATCCAGCCAACGGTGACAGGAAGTCCTTGATTTACAATAGGTCATTTAGTGACCTTTTTAAATTTCAGCAGTATTGGAAAAATAAAAGACTTTTTTCACAGATTACAGAATACGGATTACAGATTGTTACGAGTTGGAAGGGAACTTGTAGGTCATCTAGTCCAACCCCCCGCTCAAGCAGTAGTCTCTACATCATTTTGGACAAATGGCAGCCCAATCTCCCTTTGAAAAGTTCAAGTGTTCGACCTCTCAAAACCTCTGCAGATAAGTTATTCCACTGGTTGATCGCTCTCATTGTCAGAAAGTTCCTCCTTATTTCCAGGTTGAATCTCTCCTTGGTCAACTTCCATCCATTATTCCTTCTCTGACCTTCTGGTGCGTTGGGTAACAGTCTGACCCACTTCTCTCTGTCATAGCCCCTCAAGTATTGGAAAACTGCTATCATGACTCCCCTGGTCCTTCTCTTCACTAAATTGGCCATGCCCAGTTCCTGCAATCGTTCTTCGTATGTTATAGTCCCCAGTCCCCTCATAATCCTGATTGCTCTCTTTTGCATTTTCTCTAGAGCAATGGTTCTCAACCTGGTGTCGGAACCCCTTTGGGGGCCAAACGGCCGTTTCATAGGTTACCTAAGACCATGGAAAAAGACAAATTTCCCATGGTGTTAGGAACTAAAGCTTCTATTCTGACACCTTGGAACATATTTATACAATCCGACCAGTCAGGAGTTTACAGTGGGGCTGTCCCTTGACCTTCCTGCCAATCAGCTTAAAACTCTATTGCGAGAATTGGCACTAGACGTATGATTGGGGGTCACCACAATATGAGGAAATGTATTAAGGGGTTGTGGCATTAGAAAGGTTGAGGACCACTGGTCTAGAGTTTCAATGTCTTTTTTATAATGTGGGGACTAATGATTGCTGCTGCCTGCCCAGGGTCATGTGATCAAAATTCAAATGCTTGTCAATTGAGCCATATTCTTGACAAGGTCCTGGGGTCGTGGGATCATGTTGCCCCAAATTTACTTGGGAAGACTTCAATTCTCAGATTGATAAAAGGAGAATACAGTGGTACCTCATCTTACGAATGCCTCTTCTAACGAACTTTTCGAGATACGACCCCGGTGTTTAAGATTTTTTTGCCTCTTCTTCCTAACTGTTTTCAGCTTACTAACCCAAGCCGCTGCAGCTGGGATGAAGGAATTTCTTTTTTTTCCCTTTTTTGAAGAAAGAAAAGGGAGGGGCGGCTTGGAGGGAGAGTTTGCACTTAAAAAAGTAGGAGAACAGCGTGCTTGCACAGGCACTGAAAGGGTGTCTTTTGAAGAAAGAAAAGGGAGGGGCGCCCCCCTTGCCTTTCTTCCTTCCCACTCACCCTTTAGCCTAGCCTTGCTTCTTCCACCCGCCCCCTTTAGCTGCTCCTCCCTGCCATCTGTTCGCCTCCCTTCTAAAGTTTGGGATTTTCCTGAAGGATTTGCGCTCATTATTTGCTTTTACATTGATTCCTATGGGAAACATTGTTTCGTCTTACGAACTTTTCACCTTACGAACCTCCTCCTGGAACCAATGAAGTTCGTATCATGAGGTACCACTGTACTAAAGTCTAGTATGTATCTACCACAGGGGAATCCTAAAAGTTCTAAGCTAAAGTATCACCTGAAATTAATTTTGGGGGATGCATAGAGAACTGCACCTTGTTCTTGATTGAGTGGAGAAGGCACAAGAGGGAACTGACAGCAGGTGTTGTAAATTCAGATCTAATCTGGAAATTGGAATGTGCCAGTTGACCATCCAACCCATGGGAAGAACTACCGTGTTTGTTTCCATACCAATTAAAGAGACACTTTGTAGCTTCAGGTTGAACTTTGGGGGTCCTTGGTGCTTTCTGAGCATCAAGCTGAATTTTTTTTGCACACTTTTCATTACTCAACTAGGCAACGTCAACAGTGCTTGAAGGGAATGGTCTTTGCTTTCTCGCTATATATTAGTGACTTGTCAGCATTGGTGGCCATGTTCTTGATTGTTCCTTGATTAAGCTTTTGTTTACTGCTTCAAGCAGTACCAATACCCAGTCGAGGAATACCCACTCATCAAGCAGTGAACCCCACTCTTTTCTACCATTGATGGTTATCTACTTGTGTAATGTATAAGGAATAGAAGAGACCCATCCTAGACTACTGCTCATCTGTCTGGAACCCATACCACATCTCAGACATCAACACCCTTGAAAATGTCCAAAGATATTTCACCAGAAGAGCCCTTCACTCCTCCACTCGAAACAGAATATCCTACGAAAATAGACTTACAATCCTAGGCCTAGAAAGCCTAGAACTACGACGCCTAAAACACGATTTGAGTATTGCCCACAAAATCATATGCTGCAACGTCCTACCGGTCAGCTTCAACCGCAATAACACAAGAGCATGCAACAGATTCAAACTTAATACGAACCGCTCCAAACTTGACTGTAAAAAATATGATTTCAACAATCGAGTTACCGGACTCAATTGTGTCAACCCCTAACCCCCAACACTTCTCCCTTAGACTCTCCACGATTGACCTCTCCAGGTTCCTAAGAGGCCAGTAAGGGGCGTACATAAGTGCACTGGTGTGCCTTTCGTCCCCTGTCCAATTGTCTTTCCTTTCTTTCACCTATCTTATATATTCTCTTCTTTTCATATATCCTCTCCTCTAAGTTAACTTTCACCCTCATATGTATTACCACATGTCTATTTTTCTTCCTATGTATTTGTGTATTGGACAAATGAATGAATGAATGAATGAATGAATAAATAAATAAATAAATAATAAAAAGTTCAGAGTTGAACTGGTGGATTGACCTTGGTGCTATCTGAGCTTGGTTGATTTTTTTGCAAATGTTTCATTACCCAAACCAAGTAACATCACCATCCATTTTTCAGGAAGCCAAGATACTACCAGGGTACTGTCAACGTTCTACAAAGGATGCCAACTC
This sequence comes from Erythrolamprus reginae, assembly GCF_031021105.1. Classification (NCBI taxonomy): domain Eukaryota; kingdom Metazoa; phylum Chordata; class Lepidosauria; order Squamata; family Dipsadidae; genus Erythrolamprus; species Erythrolamprus reginae. The sequence continues at coordinate 9,073,368 of NC_091963.1, forward strand.
TCAATTCATTTGTACTTAATATGGCATGGCATGTACCAGCTGGAACAAAAAGATTGGATTTTCTGCTTTTCCATAATAGATCCATTATTTAATTAACCCGGACAGAATATAACACAACCCAAATTTGGGGTGCTAATCACAATGCAGTTGACTTAACCATCATTTCAAAATCATGAACGTTTCTTCAAACGTTACAAGAAAAAGATCAAATTGAAAGCACAGACACTCTGTTTACAATAGCATTGCTACAACGGCATTGCTCAGAATGGGAAACAGGCAGGTTTTTATATATCTGTGTGAAAGTTTATATACTAACAGCTCTTCTTCCAATGGCAAAGAAACTTTTTTTTATTATTATTATTATGAAAGTACCCTTTGATATTTCAGAACTGATAAAAGCAGGGCTTATAAACATGAGTCCTATTTTTGATGAATATTATTGCAGGTTCAGATGACCCCAATGTTATTTCTTGTGAGAAGCCAAGATAATCACGTCCCACTGTGCAAGTATCAGCACTTTTCACTCTCTGCATGCTTATATTTCGGAGAAATTGCTTTTCTGGAAACTGATCACGTGGCCAGGCAGTTCAGTGCAACAGCAGAAGCAGGATCAGGCAAGATTGCATTAGGCTCCAAAATTTTTGTTTTTTCTTTCTTTCTTTTTTGTCTCCAACTTTCTGGTGGAGAATCTTGATATATATCTTTTTATAAAGTGTACTTTAAGTGGTAAACGGAATTACCGCTTGTCACCTAATTATTTCCAGAAGGGATTGATTTGCTATTAATCAGATTAAGGGCAAATGAGTTCTAGAAGGACTCTCTTTAGGCAAAGCTGGGTAGGGCATCATTGAAAAGCAAAATACGAAGCTGAAAAGGTGCTGCAAATTCAATCACAGAAAAGAAGGGCAACCTTCATTCTCACTAAAACCCTCATTGTGTATTGGACAAAATAAATAAATAAATAAAAACAGCTAAGGTCGGAGTGTTTTGTAAAACACACATATAGCATATACTGAAAACATGGAGGACAGTTATCAACCCTCCCAGTCAAAAGACACAGGAGCTTTTTGATGATGATGATGATGATGTAATTCTGAAGCTGATATAGTTCAGAGGTGGGGCATAGATGATTTAAGGACTATTTTTAACCTGGAATAAGAACCAAGGTTGAGTTAAAGATTGGCAGGAGCTGACTTCTAAACACCCGGAGGGACTTAACAATAGAAACAATATGATGTTATGGTTTTTCAAAATAGCAAAAATCACAGAGAATGCATCAAAAAGGAAAAAGTGGAGGACTTTTATTTTCCTTAACTAGCAAGCAGCAGTAGCATCCAGTGATTGCCAATGCATCTTTAGGCTGATTTAATATTGACTACAATGCTGTGGAGTCTTGTCTCGTCTATCAATCCAAGAATCAATGGTCATTAACTATAAAGCCCTACGTGGCTTAGGGCCAGGCTATCTTCAGGACCGTCTTGTGCCACATACCTCCCAAAGACCAATTAGATCACACAGAGTTGGCCTTCTTCAGGTCCCGTCAACTAAGCAATGCAGGTTGACGGGCCTGCGGGGAAGGGCCTTCTCTGTGGCTGCCCTGGCCCTATGGAACTAACCTTCCCCCTGATGTTCATATTGCTCCCAGTCCCACCCTACTGGGGGCCGTGAATGTCAGCATCTAGGTGTGGCTGAACAATGATTGACTGGTATGTATGTACCTTTGATTGTATAATGTGTCAGGGTTTTTAGAATGGGTTTTTTACTGTTTTCATTATCTATATTTGACTTCTGCATCTTGAATTGTATTATTCACTGTTGTAAGCTGTCCTAAGTCCCAGAGGATTTGGGCAGGATAGAAGTCTGATAAATTAAAATAAACTAATAAATTAAATTGTGCCGACTGAATGGAATGCTGAATTATGAGAACATTCCAGGAATCAGACTATTGATATTAACTATTATCTTTCTGATAGCGAAGTTGGAATTGATGTTTTCTGGTCCTGTTCCTAGAACTACGAGTATATTTTCTAAGGAATAACAATGTGAGCAGTAGAATGTGAGAGATGGAATGTAAGAAATCCCAAATACTAGAGCTGTATTCCTGAGCAAACTCATACTGTACAGCTTTCTTCTTCAATTTTTTCTTCAGTATTTCCCCTCACCTGGTAATCATGCTGAAGGCTACATTAAGAAAGGATCGTTGAACTTACCCGATCGGTCTTCTCGATGCACTGCAAGGAGAGTCCAATGTGATAATTCTCTAGTCTGATTGGAAGGGACTGAGTTTAATTTAAATATTAGGCAGGTACCGCCCACTAGCCCTCCAGTCAATAAGAAAACGAAGCAGCGGTAAACCATGAAATTTTATTAAACAACTGGAAGGCCCAAAGGCAACCTTAAGAACTATAATAACATGAACAACACAATGGCCCTGGTCCAGAAGCCGTGCGGCTTTGGGCTCTCCTTGCAGTGCATCGAGAAGACCATTCAGGTAAGTTCAACGGTCCTTCTCCAATGCACTTGCAAGGAGAGTCCAATGTGGGATATACCCAAGCCTTAATTATAGGGAGGGAGAAGGCTGGACCAGGGGCACTGGAGCTGAGCACACCCTTTGTAGCACCTGCCCCCCAAAGACCACCTCCAAGGAGGCAAATGAATCAATGCGATAGTGCTTAATGAATGTGGACGGAGCTGCCCTCATGGCTGCTCCGCAAATGTCTCTGTGAGACACCTGCGTGGCCCAGGCCGCTGATGTGGCCGAGCTACGAGTAGAATGTCCGGTTATTCGCTGAGGAATCTGATGACCTTCTGCTTTGTATGCCTCTGTGATACAGTCTCGCAGCCAACGGCTGATGGTTTGAGATGAAACCTTTGTGCCCATGGCTCGAGATGAAAATGACACAAACAAGGCTTCGGAAGTCCTGAATGGCTGCATTCTGTGGACATAGATTTTCAAAGCCCGGCGCACATCCAACTTGTGCCACCTCAACTCCGAGGGATGAGTTCTGTGTGTGCAAAAGTCTGGCAAAAGTACTTCCTGGGCCCTGTGGAACCAGGAGTTTACCTTCAGAACAAATGCCAGGTCTAGTTACAAAACGACCCTGTCCAGGTAAAATTGGCAAAGATCTGGTCTCACTGATAAAGCCGATATTCCATCAGGATACTTAATTATTTTCATGGTCTGTTCTAGGCTTCTAAATTGATTAAATCTATCACTGAACTGGTCAAGTAAGGAATCTAAAACATGCTGGTACTTTATATGCAAGGGTTCCATTTCATTTTGTACAGCTGCACTGGCCTTCTCAAAATACTTTGTTACTCGAGGAAAATACTTATAAGTTTTAGTTTCTACATCTCGCTTGAAAATTTTAAGTTTGCTTTCAAAAGCCTTTATGTATCCAAACATAACGTCAATACTTTTACCAAAACCTTGTAGCTTTAAGTTCAGTTCATTAATATGAACAGAGAGATCTGTAAAAAACATCAGGGTGTTGACCCACTTATAATCATAGAGCTGAGGAAAGTTTCCCAGACCCTTATCCTCAAGAAATACCTTAATTTCTTCAAAGCACTCCACAAAGCGCTCAAGAACTTTGCCTTGGCTCAGCCATCTTACATTATTGTACATCAGCAGTCCACTGTAGGTGGAATCAACCTCCAGTAAAAGTGCAGAAAATTCTCGCTTGTGAAGGGGGCAAGCAGCTATTAAATTAACTATTTTTGTAACAACTGTCGTTTATGTCAGTGAATCCTGCTTTGGCACATAAAGCCTCCTGATGGATAATACAATGAAAAGGCACAATCGGGTGTCCAATAGCTTCTGTAAACAATGTAACAAATCCGACTTTCCCCCCCACCATGTTTGGTGCCCCATCTGTCGTCACTGACACAACTTTAGAGATATCAATGCTTAGGTTTCAGAGATCTCAGCAGTTTGAGCCGTCTTGATCCCTGTTTGTAGGAATGGCTCATCTTCTGTGAGGAGTTTGTTTCGTACGGCTGCATTTTTCATGCTGAATATCAAGGCATCGATGAGCCGGGCTTCAGGGTTGTCAAACTTGCATTTTGACAAGACGGTGCGAAGACGGGTCACGTATTGGTTGATAGATTCGGTGTCGAGCTGGCTCATTCGGGAGAATTGGTGCCGGAATACGATGTCCGGTTTGGTGGGCTTGAAATGGGCGGCGAGCTTGGACTTCAAGGCGTCCCAAGTCACGGAGTTTGCCGGCAATGGGTCTATCAGCGTCTGGGCAAGATCGTAGATTTCGGAGCCGCAGTAATTGAGGAAGATGGCTCTCTTTCTGTCGCTGTCAGTGTCTTTCATTCCCGCAGCTTCCAGGAAGATGTCGAATTTTGCTATGTAGTTGTCCCAGGTGGACTTTTCTGGCTCGAAGAAGTCAGGAGCTCTTCCGACAGGCAGGTTGTCCATGGTGGGAGATCGTAGGTTCGACCGTCCGACGTCGCCAGTGAAAAGTCTGAAGCAGTTGGTTCCAAAGAATTTTCTTTATTCGTTCAGCTCTTAGTGGAAAGTGACTTCAGCTAGGAATGCGACTGGTTTTACACAGAGCCAGACGCTCCTTTTATACTCTTTAACTTCCCGCCGAAACCCAACTGTCAAAGTCTCAACCAATCAGAGACGCTCAACACAGATTCAACTATTTACATTGCTTCAATGCATATTTAACACACAGAATGTTTGCATAACAACCTTACATATTTCGCTTCCTGATGTACTTGTTGGCACTGATACTAACTTTATCAACTCTTCTCTCATTGTGAGACCATCAGAATATCGACCAATAATGGCCAACTGAGCATGTGATGTGACATCAGTAGTTTAATCAAGAGAGATTGAAAAATATTTACAATTACTTATGTCTCTCTTTAATTGATGTTGTATATTTGTGTTCAGTCTCATTATTCGGTCTTTTATGATATTTCTACTGAGTGGTAACTCAGATATTCTCTTACTAATTGCATCTTTATTCTGCATATCGTGAAATAGAACTGGTGCACATCTTAAGAGAGTTTCTTTAATAAATTCTCCCTCACTGAGTGCTTTTCCATGCTGAGCTATGGAGTGAGCAATACTCAGACTTGCAGATGTTAAATTTGTAGAGCTTTTTACAAATTTAAGGATGGAATTAGATTGGCTCTTATGAAGGTGTAGTTGCCTGGAAATGTATTCCTTCCTTTCATCCTCACTTTTTTTCAAGAACTGGGAATGATTAGTTTCAAAATGTCTATTTATATTCCACGTTCTGCTTACTACCGTTTCACTACATAGAACACAAAATGATCTGCCATTTTTTTCTATGCCATACATCTCAGTCCATGTCTCTTGAAAGGGTCGGCTACTGCTACTACCACTTCCTTGTTTTTTTTTATTTTTTGGCTTCTCCATCAGAGGGGCAGTGACAGAAGATTTATAGATAGCCCTGCAGGCAATTAGGGGTTAACTGTCTTTTAGGAAAGGGCAGAGTTAATAAGCAAAAATAGGGGTTAATAAGGGTGCGCAACAGTAATAGTGGTGAAATGGAGTCTGTACTATGCTGCAAGATGGCGTTCACTACATTCCCCCTAATGCAATATCTTAAAGAGACATGCCTAAATATCCAACTATCTCTGTCTCTGGGGACAGCACAGCCACAAAGAAGAGAAGGTCAAACTATTCTCCAAAGCACCTGAAGGCAGGGCAAGAAATAATGGATGGAAACAAATGAAGGAGAGAAGCGATCTGGAATTAAAGAGGAATTTCCTGACAGAACAGTTAACCAGTGGAATAACCTGCTTCCAGTTGTGAATGCTCCAACGCTGGAAGTTTTTAAGAAGAGACTTGATAACCATTTGTCTAAAATGGTTTCCTGCCTAAGCAGGAAGTCAGGCTAGAAGACCCCAAGGGTCTCCCAGCTCTGTTATTCTATTCTAATGTAATGGAGAGTGATGGGAACGGTCATTAATCACCTAAAGGAACTTCAGCAACAGAAGACTCATTTGAGAGTATGGCAATAATTTTAAAAACAGGTATCTCCGCTCACACGCACATACACACACTCCCCTAATGAAACAGAAATGTGGAGTGTTGGTATTCTCTGAGCTTGGCTGCTTTCTTGCAGAGGTTTCATCATTACCAAGGCTAGATAACACCATCAGTGCTTAGATTGGGTGCATTACCTAGATTGGGTAATGAACTGTCTTCAAAAAAACCAACCAAACTCAGAGAGCACCAGGTACTCCTCATTTCAACTGTGAACTGCAAATATTCTCCTTTATTAGACGCAGAATAACAAAGTTGGATGGGGTCTTTTAGTCCAACCCTCTGTTCAAGACAGAGAGACCTGATATCATTCCTGACAAGTGATTGTCAGAATCTCTTCTTTAAAAAATCTCCCACAATGGCGCACCCACAACTTCTGAAGACTGATTTCCAAAGATTAACTGTTCTGTCAGGAAATATCCCTTTATTACTAGGTTGGTTCCCTCCTTGATTATTTTCCATCCTTTGCTTCTTTGTTCTGCCTTCAGGTGCTTTGGGGAATAGAGCATGTGTTTTAAATCAATGGTTCTTCTTCTCTTGCTGCTGTTTCTGTTTGTTTGTGCAGCATCTCACTGTGGAGAGCTCATGGTGTGGAGAACCTCCAGAATAGTAACAGATCTTTGTCCAGCTTTGCTCTGTGGTCTGAATGCTATCCCTGGGTCTCATGCTTTCTTTCAATAGCCAAGCAAATGCAGAGCAGAAGGCACTGGCTAGCTATGAACCATCTTGTGAATATTTTTCAGCAAGCTGATGACTCAAAAAGTTGTCTCAAAATTGGAGGTGGCTTCCATTTCCATCCGTCAAGCATTTGAATGCAAATATTCGTACACACCCAGGCTTCTCTGGAACTTGCCAAATTCGTTCTTATCTGTTGCTCACACCAACTCCGTGATTCTCACTCAGAGCCTCTTGGTCCTAAGCTACCAGTCTGCGTTTTGATAATTTTGATTTAAGAGCAGCCCAGCCTGAATCACCATCAGCCTATGGAGCAAGAAGGCTGCACGGTTTCTTGATCTAAGTCAGATTGCTTTGGGGAGAAATAGCTGTTCCCAGCTTTCTCCGCCCCGCAGCTCACATAGAGGATGAACTCCAGGGCAGCAAGCAGCATGTGCATACATTCTTCCAGCTGTTCATTATCGAAAGTGAGCAGCTCAGCTTCCCACTACACAGCCGAGATGAAGAAGACGACGACACTCTTGCTGGAAATGAGCAGATTCAGGTAGATCACTCAGCAGATTTTCTGGTAAATTTGACGTGAGATCATTTTCTTGCTGAGCAGACCAAGGCAGCCAATGGCACTCGGGAATATCTGTCTAAATGCTGTGCCTTGATAGCCAGTAGCAGTCAGCATGAATTTACTTTGAATAATTTGCAAAATAAAATTTTGAAATAAAATGAATTTATGAATTTATACCAGATATTCTGACCTCATGCGAATGTAGGTCTGAACGTTAACTTCCATAATTCCATCATGTTCTTGATAATCCAAATAAGTTGTTATAGAAAATGGATTTTGAAAGCTTTCAATTTATAGATAATTAGAAATGCAGATGGAGATCCTGCCCTTTGGATGAGAGATATGATGGAATGATGGCTCAATTGCAAGAAAACATATCAAGCATGCTAGTTGAGGAATGCTAATAACTGAAGTCGACATGTTTTCAAGCTGCCAATGTCGAGAAATGTTTGATAGTTCTTGACATACCCATTACAATTGTAACTAGATTTTAAAGCTTTATTTTGTGGGAGTCATTAAACATTAAATAAATTTGTATGGACATGATTTTACAAAAATTGGAAATGCCCTAAGTTCAGTCATGTGACTGCAGAGGGATGATCAATAATAAAAAGTAATAATTTATTAGACTTGTATGCCGCCCCTCTCTAAAGACTTAAATCAAATCTAAGTCAGCCCTTTTTTCATGTCAGTCAGAACTTCAAATGGTCGCTAAGTGACTGGTCGTAAGTCAAGATCCAGTTGTAAAGAATCTGGCACATCATAACAGAAGCTAAGAGAGCAGAACGGTGGATGATTTTCCTGAAAAGCTCAAACTAAGCATCTCAAAGCAATTTGGTCAGATGGTTGACGGGCCAGGCTAGAAAGCTGGAGATTGTGAGTTCAAGTCCCATCTTAACCATGAAAGCCAGCTAGGAGACTTTGTTTGGGCCAATCTCTAGGAGATTTTGAGTCCTAATCATGTTTTAGCCATGAAAACCAGTTGAGTGGTCTTGGGCTAGTCACTCTCTCTTCACCCAATGCATCTCGCAGTATTGGAAAATAGGAAGAGGAAAGTATGTTGGATATGTTCACAGCCTTGATATATTTGTAAATGTAATAAAGATGGGATACAGATAACAAGAAAAAAAGCTTCCCTTGCTTCTGTTTCTTTCAACAATAACATACATTATGTGTTGGGATAACAACATCAGGGGCTGTTATTAGTAAGGATTTGCTTTTCCTTAGCATCTTAAAGGGAATCAGCAGGAATTAATTCAGGCTGCAGACTTAATTGCACTAATTGGCATTCATGCTTCTCCGATGTCTTGCATATCATGTAGCTGATATTCTGCAGTATCTATTCTTCTGCTGGATTTCCGGACAACTCATAGTGCCTTTGGAGACAGTGAAGGGCTGCAAAATGTTTTACTACCACAGTGTGGGTGTAGCTTAATTTATGGGTGTGGCTTGCTGGCCATGTGAACAGGTGGGAGTGGTTTCACAATCATGTATCCAGAGGATGGCTTAAAGGTGGCCAAGTTGACATCATTCACATCAAGGGTTTGGGTTAGAGTGCCTAGCCTTTCCTCGCATCAAAGAGATATAATTTCCCTATTTATTTACTGAACATCCAAAATATAATATTTAATTCTATATATATGTACATATATATTACACACAGGCACACAAAAATGTACATTATCTACTATATAAACTGTATGTATTTGTACACACACACACGCATGCAAAGCTCTTTTAAAATTATAAACATTCAACCTCATTTATGATAGAAAATACATACCCAGAACTCAGAAGGGGGCAAAAGAAAAAAAAAATCAAAATTTTTCTACCGGTACTGTGTATCTGACCAAATTTTTTCTACCAGTTCTGTGTACCTGACTGTACCTGTAGAAGCTCATCACTGCTTAGAGATTGAAAGACCAAGTGTCCTCCCTACAAGAGGGGAAGAGTTGCCAATCCTTACAACCAGCTGTTATCTTCCACTTCCAGGTGTCCTTCAGATGTTGTCCAGGCCAGCTGGAAAATTGCGACAGCTGCAGTCTAATGTATTTGAGAAACCTGTTGGGGAAGATTAATTTACTACAATTATAAAAGAATCTTACCTATGTCAGATTTAACTCAAGGGTTTGGATCAGATGACCATTTCTCCAGGGTCCTTTTAAGAAAAGCAACATTAAACACTTCTTTTTTACCTACAGCAAGCTATGGATTGTAGCAAGGTGCACAAAACAGTGGCAAGGATGCATGCTCCTTGCACTGTGAAAAACATGTTAAATATAAAGGATTGAAATGCATGTTGCTATTTCCAAATCTCTTTCTCTGCCTGAGGTCTATTGTGTTCAGCATACACCATCTAATAAGAGTGATTGACATGCTGTGATTTTTTTTCTGTAGAGTTCTAAAAATACTACCATATTTCGTAGTAAAGAGTGATGGCCTATTTAGCACCTTATGTTTGTTTGTTTGTTTGAATGGATGGAAGAATTTATGCACTCCAAGGACAGCACTTGAAGCCTGAATCAAATCAGATACAGGATAGGTAAGGATTTCCTTCCTTCCTTCCCTCCTTCCTTCCTTCTTTCCTTCCTTCTTCCTCCTCCTCCTCCCTTTCTAATATCTCTTTCTCCTCCCTTTTTCTTTTTCTCTCTCTCCCCCTATTTATTTGTTTGTTTTGTGATTTATGTATTGGTGGTATACAAAGATATAAAATTATATACATGATACTAGTAAAAGAGAAACATTAGGACAGGGGACGGAAAGCATGTTGGCACAATTATGCATGCTCCTTACTGACCTCTTAGGAATCAGGAAGGGTCAACAATGGATAATCTAAGAATAAGGTTTTTGGGGTTAGGTGATGATACTATAATCTGGTAGTAAGTTCCATGCATAAACTACTCGATTATTAAAGTCATATTTCCTGCAGTCGAGTTTAGAGCAGTTTACTTTAAGTTTGTATCTGTTGTGTGCTCCTGTGTTGTTCTGGTTGAAGCTGAAGTAGTCGTTGTCAGGAAAAACATTGTAGCAGATGATTTTATAGGCTATGCTTAAGTCCTATTAAGGCAACATAGTTCTAAGCTTTCTAAACCTAGGATTATAAATCTAGTTGTCTGTTACGAGCGGAGGGCTCTTCTAGTAAAATATCTCTGGACATTTTCTCCTTCTCCTTGTGAAAATGGAACAACAGAATTCCCCATTGTTTGAGAAGGGAGATGATACAAATCCATTGGAAATGGACATTCCCCCCCCCCCTGCCAACCTGACAGTTTTGCCAGAAGAATCTGGAAACTTCTAAAGACTACCTTGAGGTGTTAAGCTGAGAATTTTTCTGACCATTGCTGTACCTGATCCTTTTTTAAAAAAATTAAGTGGGGGGGGGGAGAAAGGGAAATGTGTGAGGGGATCCCAATACAGCAACAATCCTGCCCCATTGAAAAATGCTGCGTTTTTAATTGTGTTAAGAATTTTTTTTGTTGATGCCTCAGAAGAAAGAGACCCTCCCTAGCCACAGCAAAGCATTGGCAGGGAATTTCAGACCCTTTGGCCGGCAGGCCTAGAATTATTGCCTTCTGCCCTCCTTTGAGATTCTCTCTTGGGCTCGATCCAGCAAGCATAAACTCCAGCTGTGCCTTGCGCAAACCAAGCACTCCCTGACTCCAGCGGAGAGCTCTACCCCCTTTGGCGTCCTCTGGCACGCCTCCCACACACATGCCTTCTGATAGATGGGTTGGCACATCCAGGGGAAGCGCATGGTACAAGAAAGGAAAAAAATCCGACAGTGAGGTCAGCATTCAGCCACTTGTCAGGGGATGAGGCAGAAATGGTGGAATCCTTCCTCCTTCGGCTCCATCCCTGAGGGAACATTAATATCCAACCAGATAAATTGCTGAAAGCCTATAGGGCAGGGTCTGCCATGGCAACTGCACTTGTGTTCTTGTTGATTTGAGCTGCTTTGCTGCCCATCACAGCAGCTTCTTCAGTCTGAACAAGTTGGTTAAGGGAATCTGAATAGGAGAGCCGTTGGAATGTACCAACTCCTAAAATTCTTAGGGGCATTTTCACATCAACCTCAAGGTTTCTTCCCCTGTGTGGCAATATGTTGATGAAGATTCTCGGTCTTCCAAGTAGAATGATGTGGAAATTGAATCATGGTAACTGACCTATTAACCACAAACTTTGGGAAGGAAACCCTGAAGTATGTGTGGGAACACCCCTAGGAAATTTACAAGTTGGCACATTCCAACTGCTCTCTACCTACTCAGTTTCCCCTAACCAAGTTGTTCAGATTGAAGAAGTTGCTGGATTAGTCAGAGGAATGTCTCAAGCCAGCAAGAAAATAAGTTCAGTTGCCATGACTTAACTTCCAGACAATTATATCTACATGGCTGAGAATTGTCAGTAATCTACCATAAAAGACAGTGTTTCTCAATCTCAGCCACTTGATGCTGCTTGGACCTCAACTCCCAGAATTCCCTAGCCAACCATCCTCGTTAGGGAATTCTGGGAACTGAAGTGCACATATCTTCACCCTTCTGCTGTATGAATCCCAGCGACCAATTAGGTCCCACAGAGTCAGCCTTTTCCAGGTCCCGTAAGCCAGATAATGTTGCTTGGCCTTCTTTGTAGGGGCCCCGGGCCTCTGGAATCAGCTCCTCCCGGAGATTCGTACTGCCCCCACCCTCCTTGCCTTCCGTAAGAGTCTTAAGAGTTACCTATGTCACCAGGCTTGGGGTAGTTAGGTCTCAGCCCCCTGGCCAATGAAATGAGATATGTTGTATGATTGAACTGGTATGATTGTTTTTAAATATTGGATTTTTATATTGTAATTTTAAATTTAATTAGATTTGCTGTTGTACTGTATTGTTATATGCTGTGAGCCACCCCGAGTCCTCGGAGAAGGGCGGCATACAAATCTAATTCATCATCATCATCATCTTAAAGTGGATGAGGTTGAGAAACATAGCTATAAGGGCAACTCTGTGTAATTCTCCATTCTTGAGGAAAAATGCCAGGTGCCGAAGGCAGAAGAAGAGGACATGGTTTGTTCTTCTGGTTCATTAGCTTGGCCTGATCCTATAGTACAATTGACAAACATTCATTTAATGACTTTGAAATTGCTGTGGCACTGAAAAAAGTGACTTATCGCTGGTCCTTGCAATTATCTTACACATCTGCACAGTTACATGATCAAAATGTGATTGCTTGGCAACCAGCATGCATTTACAAGGATTTCAGCACCCCTGGGGTCACATGACCATCATTTGTGACCTTGCTGGTGGCTTCTGGAAGCTCACAAGGAAAGTGAAGAATGAAAGATCAAGCCTCAAACATTGAAAAAGGTCAGAATTTGAGTTAAAGTGTGGGTACATTTGTGTATTTATATGTATGTGTGTATTGCCTACTTTTCCCTACAAGTCTTGCTCTTTCTTGCACTTGTTTGACATTTACTCCCCTGTTTTATATATATGTTTTTTCTGTTGGATCACCCTGGTATATCAAATCCCAGGATCAAATCCCAGTAAGGGTATGGCTTGCTGATGAGGCCAGAACAAGGCCAAAATAGCGCTATCCTAGTCTCCCTTAATTTTAAATGTTCAGCAAAAATATGTGAGATATATATATATATATCAGCAAAAACATGTGATGTATATATATAAACCATTATAAGACCCTTATAAATATATATACTGTACAGTATATATATTTGTAATATATATATTGCTATATATTATTGCTATATACTGTATTATTGTTTCATATTGAAAACGTATCATCATCCTTGGATGCAGCCTTGAATCTAACCATGATTATCTCAGGTGTTTCCTGAATCTTTGGTCAAAATGGGATTTTGTCCAGGGGTGGGTTCCTCTGGTTCGGAACAGATCACCCGAATCACTAGTGTCCCACTTGAAAAGTCAGGACTCCGGTAGTTTAATCAGAACTGGTTTATTCATAACGAGGCGAAATACAAGCACTGGAACAGCAGTTTTCCGAATGAGGGCAACGGCTAATCCGTTGCCCTTTTATACTCGCTTAAAACGGCGGGCTTTCTTTAACTGACAACCATTTAACCTTCGCGGCTATTTTCTGAATAGCCGCGTCTTAACCAATCACAGATTTTCTGCGAATATTTTTAAAACGAACACAACACCCCTCCCTCTTTGGATGAGACCATGATTACGTGTTAATCCACGTCACATAGTCCTGTAAGCGGATTGGCGGCTTTACAGATCTCTGGGACCTGCGCAGTTCATTTTGCTGGGAGCTGCTTGCCTGGACGGCCGGCTCCGTTGCTCCGCTAAGGCTAGTCCCTGACGGGCCTGGTTGCGATGATGCATTTTGATCTTCGCCGGCCACCAGGGGTAACAGGCAGCCATCGCTGGAGTCTCGCAGTGGTTCTGGTAAGTCCTCTATTGGTTTGTCTACAGTAGGCAAAATGTCTGAGTTAGTCTTAATTCTTTTGCGTAGTTGATCGACATGCCGATGCCAACTGCGCCCATCTGTTAATATTATGATGTATGTCTTTAACCCGGTTTTTTCTAGTACCGTTCCTTCTTTCCATTTATCATTTGAATCATAGTCCTTAGCGTAAATTAAATCCCCAATGTTAAACTGTCTCTCGCTTTGTAATTTAACTTCTTTTTGGTCATTCTGGTAATTTGGGTGAATTCTGTCTAATTTAGAGCGGAGGTTTCTGCCCATTAAAAGTTCTGCCGGGCTTTTGTTTGTGGACGCTGATGGCGTAATGTGCTGAATGGTTAGGAATTCATCGATTTGTTGTTGCCAATCTCCTAATGGTGCTTTGTTTAATGCTTCCTTTGTGGTTCTAACCATTCGTTCTGCTTGCCCATTCGCTTGGGGAAAATGAGGTGGGGTGAGCACATGTTTTATGCCCTGGTCTGCAAGAAATAGTTCCATTTGACGGGCTGTTAACTGAGGCCCGTTGTCAGATACCAAAATGTCTGGAATGCCATGTGTGGCAAACATTTTCCTTAGTGCCTTAATAGTTGCGCTAGTAGTTGTAGATGCCATGAGTTCAATTTCCAGCCATTTGGAGTATGCATCTACAACTAGTAAAAAGGATTGGCCCCTGATTGGTCCTGCAAAGTCAATATGTATTCTGGACCAGGGCCCTCTTGGTGTTGGCCACTCTGATGGTGTGGCTTTTGGTGGGTTGGGTCTTGTTCTCTGGCAGGGTACACAACCACCAACCCATGACTCTATGTCCCTATCCAAACCCGGCCACCACAAATGACTTCTGGCAATAGTTTTCATTTTGACTATCCCTGGGTGACCTATATGCAATAGCTGTAATGCTTGCTTCTGTAAGGATTTTGGAATAACAACCCTGTCTCCCCATAATATACAATCTTTTAACACATTTAATTCCAACTGTCTATTCTTAAAGGGTTGAAATTGATTTGATTGCTGTTCATTTGGCCATCCTTTTAATATCCATTGTTTAATATATTTTAAAATTGGGTCTACTTGTGTCTGATTGGCTATTTCTGTCGCTGTTAATAAATTTTGTTTACTAGTTTCAATTAATAGAATGCTTGCAAATCTGTCTTATTTGAGGGGGTGGGAGCATTTCTTATAGCATCAACTTTGTCGTTTGTGGGGTGAATTCCAAATCTATCTATTGTAAAACCCAAGAATTCTACTTTGGGAACGGCCCAGGAACATTTGTCTGCTTTTAAATGGAGTCCTGTTTCTTTAAATTTAGTTAAAACGCGCCTGATTCTATCCCATAATTCAGATTTAGATGTGGCTGATATTAGTACGTCGTCGAAATATGGGACGACCCCTGGAATATTATTTAAAATTCGTTCCATGAGACCCTGAAAAATGCCAGGGGCGGTAGAGACTCCAAACTGGAGCCGGGTGCATTTAAAGGCACCTCTGTGCGTTACAATCGTCTGGGCCTCAGAGGTGTCTTGATCAACGGGAAGCTGTTGATATGCCTGGGCTAGGTCCAACTTCGCGAAGATGGACCCATTTCCTAATGTGTGCAAGAGTTGTTGCACGACTGGGATTGGGTAGGCATTATGCTGTAAGGCTTTATTAATTGTGGCTTTATAGTCTGTGCAAATTCTAATAGATCCATCCGGTTTAACGGGGGTTACGATAGGAGTTTCCCATTTAGCATGATCAGTGGGAATCAAAATGCCCTGAGCTATTAATTTGTCCAATTGTTCATCCACTTTCGGCAAAAGTGGGATGGGAATTCTGCGGGGCTTTAGTCGGATGGGAGAAATATTTGGGTCCAAATTAAATGATATGGGGCTGCCTGTATATTTACCCAGAGTGCTAGAAAAAACTTCGGGAAATTCTTTCAATAAGTCATTTGAGTCAAAAGAGTCACATACATTGTTAACCCCTGAAATTTCAATGCCTAGGGGTTGTAACCATTTAAGTCCCAATAATGTGTGTTTAGGACCGTCAACCACTAGGAGAGGTAAAAACCCATGAAACTTTTTAAAAGCAATAGGAACATTTAAACATCCTAATACTGGAATCCTATGACCCTGAAAATCACTCAAACCCGGTTCCCAAGGTTCTAAGTCAGTCTCTTTTACACGAGGTAAATATAATTTAAGTTTTCCCCAAGGCATTATGGAATGTCTGGAGCCAGTGTCCAATTCCATTTCGCAGGGACGGCCGTTGAGGAAAAGAGAAACAAATAGTTTGTTTTCCGCAGCGGGGAAATTGTAGTTTACAGAAGAAGGGCAGTTACCTCGTTGGTTTGAAGAGTGAGAGTTGTCAGCCGGGCGGGAAACGTTGCGTGAAAACGGCGGTCGTCGATTCCTTGGTGAAAAATAGGGTCGTTGGTTTTGCGGATTTGCTGGAGTCGGGTTGGCGGCGCGGCAAACTTCAGCGATGTGGCCGCGGCGCTGGCAACGGCGACAATAGGCGTCCTTGAAATGGCAGCGAAAACGAGGATGATTTCCGTTGCAGCCGGCGCATCTGTCTGCACGGGGTGCTTCTTTGGCGTCATGGTCAGGAGCTCTTCGGATTTGGAGGCAGGTGTCGTCTGGAGTGGTGGATTCCAAGTGTTTCTCATCGGGAGAGCAGGCGTGCCAAGGTGATTCATCGGGAATGTGATGAACGGTTGAAGTTGCGCGCTTAATCTCGGCAACAGACGTTTCAGATACCTCGGAGGCTTTTGCAGCCTTAAGAATGTCTTGGAGGGAGGCATCCTCATCAACTAAGTATTTCTTCTGTAGCGTGATATTGGTTAGTCCGAAGATAAGGCGGTCAATCAACTGCTCCTCAGGATCTTTGTATTTGCATTTTGGAAGGAGTGCGCGTAGCCGAGTAATAAAATCGTTTGTAGATTCTCCGTCTGCTTGCCGCATTTGTGCAAATTGGTGGCGGTATACACGGACAGGAGTTGTCGGCTGGTAATGGGCGGCAAGTTTTGCTTGTAGAGCTGACCATGCGATGGTTTCCAGAGTGTCTGGGTCAACGAGCGTGGAGGCTAGGCTGTAGACTTCTGTGCCGCAATAAGCGAGGAATATAGCTTTCTTTCTGTCATCATCGGCGTCATGTAGATTGCTCGCTTTCAGGAAAAATGTGAATTTGGACATGTAGGAGGTCCAAGCTTCCGTCTCGGAGTTGAATACAGGCAGTGGTGGAGCCATGGCCGAGTTCATGGCTGCGTTCGCGGGAGGTCCCACCTTCGTCGCCACTGAAAAGTCAGGACTCCGGTAGTTTAATCAGAACTGGTTTATTCATAACGAGGCGAAATACAAGCACTGGAACAGCAGTTTTCCGAATGAGGGCAACGGCTAATCCGTTGCCCTTTTATACTCGCTTAAAACGGCGGGCTTTCTTTAACTGACAACCATTTAACCTTCGCGGCTATTTTCTGAATAGCCGCGTCTTAACCAATCACAGATTTTCTGCGAATATTTTTAAAACGAACACAACACCACTGGTGATGTCAGGATGGTGTCACCGACTCGGTTTAGTCAGTGCTGGTCGGTGGGCACTGCCATGTCTTTTTTTGGAATTTTTGATTATTATTTTTTTACTGTTTAGACGTTGTTTCCTCTGCTGCTGCTTAAAAAAGGGCCCTCCTGCCCGCTCCCGGGTTAAAAGTGACCCTTATTCCTTCACCCGAAGCACAGTTGATCAGATCTTCAGGTGTGTTTTAAGCTGATTCCAGGTATTGAACATGTGTGGAATCCAAATCGCATGAAGGAACATATGTGCATGTGGAAACGGATTATGCATGCACACTCAAAATGTCGCAATATTTATTATTTTATTTATTTATTTATTTATTACTTAGATTTGTATGCCGCCCCTCTCCGAAGACTCGGGGCGGCTCACAACATGTAGAAACAAATCATGGGTAATCAAACAAGTTTAAAATGTTTAAATATTAAAAACCCCATATGCTAACAGACACACACACAGACATACCATGCATAAATTAAACGTGCCCAGGGGGAGATGTTTCAGTTCCCCCATGCCTGACGGCAAAGGTGGGTTTTAAGGAGTTTACGGAAGGCAGGAAGAGCAGGGGCAGTCCTAATCTCCGGGGGGAGTTGGTTCCAGAGGGTCGGTGCCGCCACAGAGAAGGCGAAGGAAAATGGAACTCACCCCTGGTTTTGTCATCTCAAACACAAGCATAAGAAATGTTTACTGACATTTGGTATTGTTGGTATATGAGATTATTAATTTAAATTGTAACTGGATGGGTGGGCATTGGATTTGGTATTGTGTACTGTACTGTTTTTTATTATTGTTGTGAGCCGCCCCGAGTTTGCGGAGAGGGGCAGCATATAAATCCAATAAACCTAACCTAACCATTGTGTTATAAACTGTTTTATGATATTTTTTATATTTTATAAAATTTGTCCAGTTTGAATTCTAAGGGAAGATGGGGGTTCCCAGATTTTGGATATGCATTCTGTAATTCAGTCTATTTGAGATACTTCAATTCCAAAAGTTTTCTCTAGATTGCACTATTTCTCTGAGTTAAAAGTTAAAAGAATTAAGAGCTTAGCACATAGAAAGAAAAGGCATAGATTAGCTATCTGCTTCAGCCTTAGTCGTATCACGTTCAACATATCCTGATGATGGTAGAGAGACAATACTAGTGTCAAGTATGAAAGATCAGGATCACACATGAACTTTTAATTAAACTGATTTATGGTAATTGGCCTCTGCACAGGAACCTTTTCAACTAATTGATAACACTATTTTGGCACTAGAGAATAGCCAATGAAATTCAAGAGGGGTTGGACGTAATACAGTTGTGACTATGTAGAGATTCTAGGTTGATTTCTCTCTTGATTCCACCCCCAGATTCTGTCACTCCTTTGACAAATTTGCACAGTGTGCTACAAACATAACTAAATCCCATATTGATTCCAAGCATGCTCATGGTACCTTAAGCAAACAAGGGTCTGGAGAAAAAGTTATGATATTACCCAATATTTTTAAAAAGAGAAATCCTTTAAAATGTTATACTTCACAGAATATTTTTAAAAGGGAAACTCAAAGGAGTTAATATGTCAGAATATTCAACTTTGATTAAATTAAAATTAAAATCAAGTCAAGTGTAGCTTTGTCTTAACCATATTTATTTTATCTGCCTCTGGCTTCCTTTTGGTGTGTGGCCATTTAAAGAAGTATAATGCTTACCCTGAAGAAAATTGCATACTCCTTCTGTATATATCTGGGCCTATAGAAAATACGGATTTTTCTGAGTAAATATATGTTAAATCTTGGGTACTGGAAAAATGCAATATCAAAGCCATAAATCTTTTTTTTAAAAGAAAATAAACAGCAGCAGTGAATAGTATACATATAAAATTGGTCTCCTTCTAATGCTTACTGTGACTTGCTGTTGAACTTATAGGGAAAAAAAAGATTTTTAAAACATGTTTACAAACATTAAAAAGCAATAGTAAAGCAGGGTGAAATGCTACTGGTTTGGACCAGTTTGGGAGAACCACTAGCAGACATGTAGCCTGGTTTGCTGAACCAGTAGAGATGGCTGGCTGGCTACACCCCAAACCAGTCCCCCAGTTGCTGCTCGCTCACCCTGCAAGCGGATGTTCCGGGCCCTCACATACGGTATGCAGACGTCAATTTATCCCTGTTTCTCTTTTGCATGCTGCCTTGCCAAGCAGCCCAGCCTCCTACTCCCCGATTACTCTTTCCCAGAAAGAAGCAATGTTGCAGTCCACTTGACAACCCAGAGAAAAGGGGAAAACAGTGCCCCAGCAATGGAAGAGTTGCTGCAATAGAGGCAGCCAGAACCTGACTTATATTCCCCCGCCTGAAAGAAGGCTGGTTGGGTACAGCGAACCCACAAGTGCAGGGTTTGAGCAGCAGCTGGGTGCATCTAGCCTGTCCCTGTCACTGTGCATGCAGCAGACCAGGCTTTTCAGGCACCTGCCACAGAAAGCCAGGGACATCGTGCGCAAATGCTCCCTTGGCCACGGCTACTTTGCAGGAGGTGAGCTGGATGGGGAGTGAAGGTGAAGGCGAGAAAATGTGGCCGGCCATTTTGCTCCCTTAGGAAGACAAATTTTGACTTTCTAAGCCTGTTCCTGAAATCGCCTCCCGTAGTCAAGATGCGCCTGATTTGGCGGAGGGCTACACCGGGAGGAAAGCAAAGGCAGGGCAGGGAGAGGCAGCGTCTGCAGACTAGCTCCTTTGTTCATGGCAACCCCAGCGCTCCTCCTGCCCTTGCCCAGCAGAGGGAGGCTCCACCCTTGGCATTCTACAGGGGAGCCATCAGAACCTGTACTTGATGGGCTGTGGGAGATGCTGGAGCAAGTTCACGGCTGCCTATTGCTCCTGGATGGCACCTATCACCCACTTGCCTCCTTCCCCAGTCCACAGTATCTGCATTATTCTGATCAGCCTGTTGTCATGCTGGAGCACCAGCAGTCCAGTGCGGTGCACATGTGCAGCAGCCCCAGGACATCTGCTTGCCATCCCAGAATGCTGCTGCCACCTGTCTCACCCCCACAGCAACAGCAGCAAAAGATAAAGCTGATGCTGGCAGGGTGGGGGAGGAAGAAGACCCACTGTGCTCGTCCGAGGAGCCGCTTTGGAGAGACAAGCTCACTTTTCACATCCTGGATTTATCTCCTGCTCAAAGATAGCAAGGATTCTTCTGCTATGATTCCCCAGAAATCTGTCTGAATTTGTTCCTGAACTCCATTGTTTTATTGATAATTTGCCATCATTTTGACTCCTAGTGACCACACAGAGTTAAATTTTCTCAACAATGATCTTAACCATGGATATCAATACATATTGTGACATGTTGTGACATTTTTTGCCTTTGCAGAGCTGGGGTGACCATTTCTTGCATGTAATGCATCTGGTCTGCAGACTGCCAGTTTGACACCCCTGATATAACCCAAACATGGTCTTTCAACAGTGTCCTATCATCACCATAACTGAGCCCATCCTGTTGACTTCTAGTTGCCTTTTTTCTTTTCTTCCAACTGCCCTAGTGTTTTGTCTAAGCTAGGAAACCCCAGGAAATAAGTTCACATACAAAAGACCAGCCATGAAAGTTTAAGATGGATATATATTAAGAAAAATAGTTTATAACATCGGCAAATTAAAACTGAAATGAATCTTTTCAGGAACTGGGCAGCAATCCATGGCTAATTAGTTTTCCCGGGCTGGATTCCAACAGCTCATTAAAAGTCTCTGATAAGGGTCTATTAATCATTCCCAACTCACAGCACTGGCAGAAGTCCCGGACAGACAGTCTGTGTATTTTAAAAAGAAATCAGGAAACAAACTGGATCTCCACAGCATGAAATGAACTCCTTGTCATTGGGAAACGTTGTCCATCATGCTGATTTCTCACGAGACTCTCCCTTATATAGGCACAAGGCATGCCCAAGTATTGTATAGAGCTATTCACACCCAACCTTCCTTCTCAAATAATCCTGTCTGGATATAATTCTGCATACTCTTGTGTCTATAGGTGGTTCATCATCATCTCCTGAATCACTCAATAACACCTCTGGGGGTACCACAGTCACTTTTCCTCTCTAACTCCTCATCCTCTTCATTCTCAGACTGGTTAGCAAGAACACTGGTCTAGGATACTAATACCCATCCATCTCTCAATCTTCAAAATCTGTGATCAGTTGAGTAAGACATGGACCAGCCACAACACCTAGCATTAACATCTTTTTCAGAGAACTGGATTTTGCATAATGATTAGGCTAATTGGAACCTGGTTATTTGCAACTAAATGAGAACTTTATTTGCAACATAATACCTTATGCTACCAGAATTGAAATTTTGGACCTAGAAAATTCAGAACTACGCCACCTTTGATCTGATCTAAGTATAGCACACAAAATTATCAGCTACAATGTCCTACCTGTCAATTACTATTTCAGCTTCAACCGCAATAATACAAGAGCTCTCAATAGATACAAACTTAATGTAAACTGCTCCAAACCTGATTGCAAAAAATTCGACTTCAGCAACAGACTAGTCAATACCTGTAGTTTCTACTCTGTAGTTTCTTCCCCAAACCCCTAAACCTTTAACCTTAGAATGTCTACTATTGATCTCACTCCATTCCTAAGAGTTCTGTAAGGCACGTGCATAAGCATACACCAACGTGCCTACTGTTTCTGTCTTAACATCCACAACGTATTTGTAAAATATCATGTACAGTAGTACCTCTAGATACGAGCTGCTCCACATGCGAGTATTCCAAGTTACGAGCCGCGACACGAGTGAAATTTCTGTTCGACACCCAAGCTCAAATTCAGGATACAAGCTGAGCTTCCACTAGGTGGCGCAAGAATCTCCTTGCTTCTGGTTATCTCGGCGCGAAAAACAAAGTCTAAAGGCATTCGTTCGAGATGCGAGTTGATCAACTTACGAGCTCGGGTCTGGAACGAATTAAACTCGTATGTCGAGGTACCACTGTACTCATAATCATGTTTGTATATCTTATATATTCATGATCATGTTTATATTTTATCTGTAACCATATATACACTTAACTGAATAAATAAATAAAAACAAGCAAAAAACAAACAAACTCTTGGTTAATATTTTCAATGATCCATTAGTTAGTTTTCTTGGCTACCCATGGTAGTCTCAGGAGTCTTCTGAAGCTTAAAAGACTTGAATAGTCTTCTTACAGTATCTTTATTCGTGTCTAAAAATGAATTAATTTCCAAAAATGCCTTCATAAATGTAGATAAGTCTGTTTTTCCTGTCTTGGTGCTTTCTCATTCTTTTCAATTTTTGCAGATCTAGTCCTGTTGATCTATTAATTCCCAAAGGAACTTTGATTAATTTCCCTCTGATCTGTGACTCAACTTAGAAACTCAGCTGTATAACAAGGCCTTAGCCTGTTTTCATATCTTTCTCAGAATTTGCAAGGGGAAAAAAATCAATCGCCACCACTTAAAGCAGTGGATGAATTTACAAGACAAAATTCTCAAGCTTGAAGAAATAGTATCTAGACATTTGAACTTTTACTCAAAGTGTTCGGGTAAATACGGTTTCTCTCTAAAATGCAGAGATAATCTTAGAAAAGAAAATCCATTCTTGTTTCATCAGGATTGAATATGGGTCAGACAAGAAGAGAAATTAATTTGTTCAGTTTTGTTCCTTACGAACTCCAATGTTCCTGTGGACCTTGAAAGTCTACATGAATATATCAGATTCAAGTTTAATAACATCTACAGAGAATTAACTCAGCTCATGAATGTCCCTTTCTGGAAATGATCATAGGGCCTGCCTATCTCCAATTTCTGGCCTAGGAAGCATGGAATATTATCTAGAAGGGAGAGATTTGCTCCACTGGATTTGTTCCATCTACTCATAAACTCTTAACCTGGATAAGTAAGTTATTCCATTCCAATATTCATTGGTTATACTGACAGCATATCCTGCAAGACAGACTGACTTCTGCATCTAGTGAATCAGCTCACTGAAAACTTAGTGTTTTTAACAAAATAAATAAATAAATATGCAGCTTTGCTCCAGCATGTAACACTGTGTGTGGCTCCTAATGCAAATTTCCTCTTGGGAGCTTTATAAACATCACTCTTAAACTGTATATTTAGATTAATTAGGATGCTCTACATTTTATTTCTCAATCCCCTTTTCCCTTCTTTGTATTTCAAAGAGAATGTTTGCACATTGTGGACCACCCCAGTTGTGCAACTCTCACTGGCAAGACAACACAATTACAGATTTCTTCCCTGATTGCCCCTTGAAATTGTCCAATTCACTGGAACGTTTAAATTTCATTTCTGCCTTTTTAATAATAAATTGATATCAAATATAAACATAGTGAGAAAGAATTTTAAAAAGACACTTTAGCTATTTATTGAGAATGTTTAGTTGGGGATGATGATAATAATAATAATAATAATAATTATTATTATTATTATTATTATTATTATTATTATTTATTGGATTTATATGCCGCCCCTCTCCATAGACTTGGGGCGGCTAACAACAATAATAAAACAACATGAACAATCCAATAATAAAAACAACTAAAAACCCTTATTATAAAACCAAACATACACACAAACATACCATGCATAACTTGTAATGGCCTAGGGGGAAGGAATATCTCAACTCCCCCAATCCTGGTGGTATAAGTGAGTCTTAAGTAGTTTACGAAAGACAGGGAGGGTGGGGGCAATTCTAATCTCTGGGGGGGAGTTGGTTCCAGAGGGGCGAGGCCGCCACAGAGAAGGCTCTTCCCCTGGGGCCCGCCAAATGACATTGTTTAGTCGACGGGACCCAGAGAAGGCCAACTCTGTGGGACCTTATCGGTCGCTGGGATTCATGCGGTAGCAGGCGGTTCAGGAGGTAATCTGGTCCAATATTTTTGGTTGGTAGTTGCAGAGACTACCAATGCAAATTCTTCTTTAAGTGAGCAAAGTGTAGACCAGGTGGGGGACAAATCTACCAAATGTTACATGCTGAAAATAATTCATATTTACCTGGCAAGAATTCCAAAGCTTAGATTCAATTTATGTAGGAATTTTAATGTAAACCTGACAATTTAAGAAAATAATCACTCCAGTGTGAATAGTGTTTACTATTTCCTTTAGAACAGCTTTAGTGGATAAAACAATGTTTATTAACCTTAGCAGCTTGAAGGTATGTGAACTTCAATTTCCAGAATTCCACAGAAAGCCTAGCTAGTGGAGAATTCTGGGGGTTGAAATCTACATATCTTCAAGCTGCCAACGTTGACAAATGCTGAATTGAAATTATAAAGAAATACTGAAAAGATAGTCTCTTGTTTTTTTACTTAAGCTTCCTATCCTTGAATATCTAAATATCTTCAGAAGAAACTCCAGAGTATTGTTAAATATAGTGCCACCTAACAGTTTGGCCTTCCAGCCTCCAAATCCCCAGGCTAAACTTTAGGCATACTTAGATCTGGCTGCAGAAATGTAAAAATCCACTAGACCGCCATAGAGATCTATAGAAACTGTTGCCATCTAGTGCTCCTTCCCATTTCTGCAAGCCAATAATTACCTTTGATATACAGACAGTGCTCTGTAGCGACATTTTGAGGGTAGGAGATGAAACAGTTTATGTCCAGGATGTCAGGGGTCAGTAAATATTTTCACAGATCTCTCTTTGACTGGTGCAATATACAGGTCCTCAATGGAAGGCAAGTTTAGGTTTATGGGTTTAGGTTTATTGGATTTACAGTATATGCCGCCCCTCTCCGCAAACTCGGGGCGGCTCACAACAATAATAAAACAGTACAGTACAGTACACAATACCAAATCCAAGTTGGATTTGGTATTGTTGGTAGCAGTTGTTTCTTCAGCAGTTCTAATTATCCTCTGAGGTCTGTGTCAGTCTTGTTGGGTTGCAGAACTGAACCAGAGTTATAGAGGTGCAGATGACAGACTCAATAATTCCTCTGTAGAACTGTATCAGTTTTGTGCACATCTGTTCAGCAGACTTGTCTAAAAACACGATGTTTGTTAGAAAGTGTTATTCCTATTTGTGTTGCTAGAAATGAAAGCAAGTTAACTTCTTTTGGTTTCAAAAAAGTGGTACTGTATAATCTTTGAGCTGACTTTCCTTCCATGCTCTAGTGATGTGATGGCGAACCTATTGCATGTGTGCCACTGGTGGCACATGGAGCCATATTGGAGGGCATGCAAGATTTTGCCATGTTTCAACTCCAGCACACATGCCCTCCGGACCCTTCAGGAAAGCTTCCCTGAAGCCCCGGAGGCAAAAAAATCACCCAAGTTTGGAAAAATGCACTTGCTGTTTTTTGCAATCTGGAGAGTTCAAGGAAGCTTCCTGAAATTCCGGAGTACAAAAAACAGGACAGTAGACAAATCAGAAGTGCATTTTTCCAAACTTCCGGTTTGCCCATTTGGGGATTTTTTTTCACCTACCAGGCTTCAGAAAGGCCTGTGCGCATGTGTGGAGGGCAGTGCGGAAGGGGGTGCGCCTGTGTGTGTGGGAAGAGGTGTGAGCATGGGCCCTAGCACACCCACCCACCCTTTCGGCACACGAACCAAAAAAAGGTTCCCCATCACTCCTCCAGTGCTTGCAAAGGTTCTGGGAGCTAAAGGGTTAATTCCCAAATAATCAGCAAATTCAGAATGAAAGTAAACTGGCTTAGCAAGTGCTATTTTGGTCCCACACATCATTTATTAGCAGGAAGATCTCTGCTCAGAGCACTCTGGGGACATAAGCTAATTAAATCTTCATATTACACCTGGGGATAAAGCTAATAGCAATTGTGCTTTTTTCCATAGGTGGAGAAATTGAGCTCTAAGAAGTAGCGGAAGACTGCTTGCAATCTATTGCCTGTTAGGATCAGGGCCATTCAATGGATTCCCAGGGACAGAGTGCTACAGGTTGTCTTTGACATATAGCCATTCATTTAGCGACATTTTGTAGTTACAATGGCACTGAAAAAAGACTTACAGCCATTTTTTACACTGTATGACGGTTGCAGGATCCCCATGGTCATTGGATCAAAAATCAGGCAGTGGGCAAAGTTAGCATGTATTATGACAGTTGCAGCATCCCAAGGGTCATATGATCACCTTTGGCTACCTTCTGACAAACAGTCAATGGGGGAGGCTAGATTTGCTTAATCATTAAATGATTCACTTAACAACAGTTATCAAGAAAGGTCATAAACTGGGGCAAAACTCACTTAACTACCATCTTGCTTTGCAAGGGATATTTTGGGCTCAATTGTGGTTTTAAGTTGAGGATTGCCTCAGAAGTGGGTTCTTCCTACTTCAGATCAGTTCGCCTGAACTGATAGTGACCTGCTGGTGATGTCACAATGATATCACGGTTGGTTGGTGTCGGCCTGTGGGCGCTGTCATCCTTTAAAACATTTTTTTGGTATTTTTTTCCCTTCTGAACATGAGCAGAAGCTGAGTTTCTAGCACTGTGTATGCCTCGACATCTTTTTTTTCCAAAGTTTTTTTAAATTTTTCTCCACATTCAACGTACAACTTTATATACCTTCAATACATCTTAATACACATAAATCATTATCCAAATACAATAAACTAGATCACATTCCAGGTTTACTTTATATTATTTCAGCTGTATCCCACTTACTTCTCTCCTCTCTTCCTATCTCAGGCATCTATTCCGCCTCTACTACCTACTTTTTTACTCCTTCTCCGTCCTACTACCATTCCCTTCTCCTTCCTCCTCCTTTCTACTCTTTCTCTGCTCTCTCCCCTTTCTCTCCCTCCTTCCTACTTCCCATCCACCCTCTAAACCCTTCCCTAACTGGATAGTTCTATTGTCATTACATAACAGATTAAAACATTTCTCTAACTCTTACCCATCATAATCATCCCAGTTTTTTTCAAAATCTCCTATCTAATATATCTAAAACTTTACCTTTGGTGCATGTATTTTAACATGTGCTATCTTCTTATCCTAGTTTTGACTCCTGGGTCTACCACCAACCAATTCAATTTTATTCCAAATTTGCTGCTACAGCTAAATTGCACAGTTGATTGTTATTTCTTGTGCTTCTTAATTTTGGGCCTCATTACTTCCTCTCCTTTAATATCTCAACTCACCTTTAATTCCCCACCACCACCATTTCTATACACCCAATAATAAATCAGAATGTATCTTTTGCCTTATCTTATGGTCTCATATTAACAATCTTATTGTTTCTTTGTATCTTAATTTACATCAGTAATATCAATGTCATCATAATTCTAACATTGTGGTCTACTCACATTTATAAATAATAAATTATTAAAATCTTTTATCAGGAAAACTTTCTACGTAAACACTTTGTGCCATTTATGCTTACTTCAAACAATTTTATTATAAATTCCCTTAATAGAAGTACATCTATCTACTGTAAAATGAAAGATTAACAATGTCTTATATCCTAATACTATAATCTAATAAGAATAAAAAAGAAAAAAGAAAATGCATATTATCATCTTATTATTAATTCGGTAATTTGATTGAATTAAGTAAAATTCATGGATCATTAACATTATAACCAACTTATCCAACAATAATAACTTAACAATTATATTTTTCTCCATCAATTAAACTTTATTTAGAACAACCAATCTTTCAACTCACTAATCACTTGATTCATATACCATAGCATGCCTTAACATTTTGTTTTTGGCTCTCTTTTTAATTTTTTTTCAGCATTTTGAATGCATGCACATTCTTTGCATACATGCAGCCCCAAGATGCGGCCATGCGGCATGGGAGGTAGCGAACCGGCAGCAAGGTAAGTGAGAGCCCACCCCTGGATTACCTGTACATGTTTCAATGTGGAATATATTGGCCAATGGCCATGGAGATGTTGCCTGGATTAGTGTTCTGCTTTGGGGAAGAATTTGATTCAGCCTTTTAGCCATCAAAAGCAGAGCTTTTCTATGATAAAGTTTCCAGCGACAGCCCTAAGTCCTTTGTTATAATAGCAGGAAGCATTCCATTCAAATTGCCCTCAATTTATTTAGCAAACATTTGTGGTTGCAATGGTGCTGAAAAAGTAAACTAATGACTGACCCCCACCATTATGACCTTCACAGCATCCCCATGTCTTGTTGTTAGTTGTGAAATCGTGCCTGACCCATCGCAACCCCATGGACATTTTTCCAAGCCTTCCTGTCCTCCACCACCTTCTAGAGTCCACTTAAGCTCACACTGACCGCTTCAGTGAATCCATCCCGCCACCTCATTCGCTACATGATACCTGTTAAAAATTCAGGCCCTTGGCAACTAGCATGGATTTATGTTGGTTGCATTATGCTGGGGTCATGTGATCACTATTTGCACTACCTTTCCAACCCAAAAATCAAGTATGACTCATTTAGTAATCATCTTGCTTAGCAACAGAAGTTTGAATCCCAATTGTGGTTCGGTTGTAGATTATCTGGACTGCAGTCAAGCTCTTTGGATGCCAACCCCTTCTTTGTTAAGAACAAATTATGTTATCAAATTTTCTAAAAAATGTTCACCTAAAATACTAATGCTTATAAATACATCAACAAATTGCAGCTTCCTACAATAACACCAGCGGAACTGCAAAAAAACCCAACAAAATGCTACTACGTAGTTAGGTCTCACAGAGTTGGCCTTCTCCGGGTCCTGTCAACGAAACAATGTCGTTTGGCGGGACCCAGGGGAAGAGCCTTCTCTGTGGCGGCCCCAACCCTTTGGAACCAACTCTACCCCTGACTCCTGCAATTCTTGTTTTGTTTTCAGTTTTAATTGGTTATCGAGTAAATCTCTATATTTCCATATTTTACATTCTTTTAACAAATTAGGGTGAGAAATAGCTTCTATCGGTGAAATCCATTCTGGCATTACGAAAAAGCGATTTTAAAAAATCTCATTCCAAACATCTATTAATGCCTTTCTAATTACGGTATGTTCCTTTTAAAGTATGAGTGAGTTTTGGACTTTTCATACAATACGAAGGCATGCCAACCTAGCATTAAATCATGGTCCTCTAAATTTAATAATCTTCTATTTTCTAAGATTAGCCATTCTTTTTTAATCTTCAAACCTTTTATATCATTTTCTGTCCTTATTTTTATTAATAATGTTTCTAATGTTAAAATAAATAGTAATGGTGATATAGGGCAGTCTTGTCTAACTCCTCTTTGTATTTCTAATCTTTCTGTTTGTTCATTGTTTATTATATTTTTTGCTGATTGGTTGGAATAAATCACGTCAATTAAAAAATTTGGTTCCCACATTCATCTTATTTAATTGTATTTTCATAAAAATCCAATCTACATCATCAAATGCTTTTTTGGCATCAGGAAATGTATGTGCCATTTGTTTTTCGGGGTGTTGTTCATAATATTCTAAGGTATTTATAATTGTCCTCAAGTTATTTTTGATTTGTCTACCTGGTAAAAATCCATTCTGGTCTTCATGTATTATTTCATTTATAATATTTTTAAACCTAAGTGCGTATATTGATATAAAAATTTTATAATTTATGTTTAGTAATGACATTGGTCTATAATTTTCAATTTTTTCCTTTTCTGTTCCCACTTTATGTATTAATGTTATTAAAGTTTCTGTCCATGTTCTGGGTAGTTTACCGTCTGCTATTATCTTATTAAATATCTCTAACATATTAGAAAAGAGTATTTCACTATCTAGTTTATAAAATTTCGCGGGTATTGCATTGGGGCCGGTGGCTTTATTATTTATTAATAGATTGCTGTAATTCTAACATTGTAAAGGGTTTATTAAATTTTTGTTGTTGATCTTCAGTTAATATAGGTAAATCTATAGAACTTAAAGTCTGAGATCACCTCTTCTATTTCTTCTTTTTCATACAATTTCCTATAAAATTCTAATACTATTTCCTTCTTTTCATCTATTCTGTGTCTTGTTACTCCTTCACTATCTAACAATTTTAAAAATAATTTTAGATTCTCTTTCTTTTCTTAATTTATAAGCCATCTTCCTGGTTTATTTGCATGTTCAAAATACAGTATTCTTGTTTCACTCTTTTTATTTTTTCAGCAACAGAACTGGCCTTCTCCAAGTCCTAATGACTAAGCTATACAGGTTGGGGGAGAGCCTTCTCTGTGGCTGCCCCGGCTCTGTGGAACCAACAATACCCCCGATGTCTGTACTGCTCCCACCTTACTGGCCTTCCAAAAGGCTGTGAAGATGTGACTTTGCCGGTAGGCCTCAGGGCCTTGAGTGTTAATTTAATTTCATGGTTAATATCTATTCACGGCCAAACTGTGATTCACTTGGTATATATGCGCATAGGATTGTTTAGTTTAGCTAGGGGTTTTAGTCATCAGTTTAATGGGGGGTTTATTGTTTTTACTATTTAATATTTGACTTTGATTGCAATTGTATTGTATTATTTTATTGTTGTAAGCCGCCCTGGGTCCCATAGGATTGGGCAGCATATAAATCAAATTAAATTATTGCCTTTAAGTTGGACACTTAAATGTGGATACCTGATTGGATTTCATAAGTGTGCCTTCTCTGTGATCATCCCAGCCCTCTAAGACAACCTCCCACCTGAGATCTGAGGGAACCCTGTCCTTTTAATCTTCTGAAGGACTGTGAGGCCTGTCACTTCCCTCAATTGGAGGAGAGGGGCGGCATATAAATCAAATCAAATCAAATAAATAAATAAAGCAGCTTTTGTTTTTAGCTAATTTTTTATAGATTGTTGTGAGTTTCCTAGAGTCACTTTAAGAGAGAGGTAGCCATATAATTCTGTATATCAATCAGTCAGTTTCAGTCAGTCAATCAAAATCTTCCATATTCTTTAAGTCACCACAATACATATATACATATATTTATTTATTTTATTTATTTATTAGTTGGACTTGTATGCCGCCCCTCTCCGAAGACTCGGGGTGGCTCACAACAAGTAAAACAGTCACAACAATCCAATTAATTAAAATATTTAACGATTTAAGAAAACCCCATGTAATAGCAAACACACACACAAACATACCATATATAAATGTATATGCATACATACATACATACATGTATGTATGTATATGCATACATACATACATACATACATACATACATATTCACACACACACACAGAACAAGGCCAAAATAGATCTATTCTAGATTCCCTTAATTTTCAAATTCAGCAAAAACATGTGACACATACAGAATATAGTTTGTCGGCTATGAATAAATTAACTGCCTTAGAAATGGCCCTGGGTTGGGCCGAGAGGCAAAAAGGAATCTGTGATGCTCCTTCAATACACCAGGGTGATTCAACACAAAAAACATGTAACCCTTCCCTGGTACAGAGCTGAAGGGATTGGATACTGTAGCCTAGAGGTTAATTCTCTACCTTAAAAGGCTAAAGCTGCAAATTCAAGTCCACGTGAGGGTATGGCTAGCTGATGAGGCCAGAACAAGGCTGAAAAAACCAACACACACACATAAATGAACCTGGAAGTGTGCAAAGAGGAGCAATCAAGACGATATGATAATGGGTCTGTAGATTAAATCGTGTGATGAACTATTGAAAAAGCTAGGCGTGCCTAGTCTAGTCTATCCAAGAGAAAGGATTAAGAATCAGATCATAGCTGTCTTCCAGCACTTGAGGGGTTGTCACTAAGGAGAGAAGATTAATTTATTCTCTGGGCATCAGGACAAAGTCATCAGTGGAATAGGACAAAAGGACAAAAAGTCATGGGTGGAAGCTTGTCAATGGGACATATAAGGAAGAATTAAAAATTGCAACAATGAGAGCAATTAATGAAGAAATGATTGGACAATAATTTGTCCAGGATGCAATAAGATATCCTGCCTTGGACAGGGAGTTGGATTAGAAGATCTCCAAGTCTCTTCCTGACCTATGATTCTAAGTTACCTCCGAGAATGTTTTCTTTGATATACAGTATACCAATATATTCAGAAATATCACACTGAAATGCATTATCCTGGGCAGCTGAAGCAAAGCATTGTTAACGTGAAAAGAACTGCAATCTTGAAAGAACTTCAACAAGAAGCACCTAATTTGCAGTATTTTATTTACAAGTATACATTGAACACAAAGAAACACTGATATTTAAGCCTAGTTAGTAGTGTAACAATATGCTTCATCTGGATGATTATTCTAATCCAATTACATTTAAAAATTAATGCCAATAAATTCTTGGTCATAATATTAAGAAATATATAAATTTAAAATATGATTGCTTAAAATTTGAAAATGAGAATGAAGCCTTTCTGAGTCAGACTTTTAACATAATCAGAAGGGAAAAGTCTCAAATTGAGTGTATATAGTTCAAGTTAACAGAATAAAAAGCGTAGTTTCACTGTGAGGGGAACAGGCAGTTTGCTTCTTTAGAGAGAAGACACATCCCCACTTTAGAGCCTCCAGTGTGCAATCACATCATTGAGCAGGACGATTTCCCTTGTGAAGATGCTCCATCAATCTTCTCTGCTTCCAAAATTATCCTCCGAAAAACGTCCACAGCAGTCTGAAAGGAGGGAACAAAAGGGAGATCTCCTAAGAATCCAACGCATAATTGTACAGAGTTCATTTTTTTGTATTAGAATGATGATTAATACCCAGTGCCAGTGCTGGTGGTTAAATGGGGTGGATTAGACACTGCACCTGTCCTTTGAAACTCACAGAGGCCAAGGAGTTTTAGGCAGCAAATTTAGAGAAATGAAATCTTAGCCTATCCAGAAATTATCAAGTTTATTTATATAGTTATTTATTAATTGGACTTATATGCCGCCCCTCTCTGTGGACTTGGGGCGGCTCACAACATTTCGATAAAACATTTCTAAGCCAATTAACAGAACAATTAATTTAAAAATTATCTTAAAATTAAGTCATTTAAAATTGAACAATCTCATACATACAATGTCACATCCAATATATTTACTGGGCAGAGGTTGGTGTCTAGTTGACGGAAGCTACAATAAGGAATACACAGGAACAGCAACCCAGAAGCTACAGTTTTTAACCCAAATACGGGCCTTTGGCACCCTGGTTAAAATAATTTGCCTCTTACGGTGCCATTAATTTTCAATAGCATTTTTGCCTCCATTGTTTTTAAAACATGCACTGAAATGTATTTGACACTTGGGACTGAAGAAGAAAGAATTGTTCAAATAGTATAAGGGCAGACTAGATGGACCATGAGGTCTTTTTCTGCCGTCAATCTTCTATGTTTCTATGTTCAGAAAATGCAGTAGGAGAAAATATTGGTTCCAGTAATTAGTGAAGCCCACCCAATAGCAAATCCAATGCCTTTCTTCTTATTTGTCAACAAGGTGTAATTTTGAATTGGGCTTCCTGTCTAATTTGTTCCATGGTTTCAAATGATCCCTTGGGTATCTTAAAAATGTAATACACGTACAACAAGTAATTGAAAAGTGTTTTGTTAATGGCCAGATATGCATAGTGTCTCATGTGACACTTTAAAATCTAAAATCAAATGAACTTATTCCGCATATCAATGTATTCCTCTTTATATATCCACATTCCTTAAGGAGCTAGTAATTTATTTTTCCTCAATATTACTTAAGCACAATTCTAAACTGTAGTGACAACTAATCAAAAAAAATTCTAAACAGATTTTAAACCTGCAAGTCATTTTCTCTTTAGGAAAAAACCTCTAGTTTTGATGGAAAAAAAATCCTATTATTGAATCAGGACTTTAGAAACAAGAAAATCTGTTATCATCTTAAGCAGTGGTTTGATTGTTGAGTATGTTACAAATAGCTGGTCTCACCCACTAGGCCAGGGCATAAACCTTATTACTGCTTGGTTCAATATAATTAATCATCATTATTAATCCAGGTTCAAACCCCATGACATATGGCTGCATGGGGTTGAGTGGAAAACTAGTAATACCTTTTTCAGTTTATTTCAAAATGGAATGATCTATGCTAGCTGGCGGATTCTGGGAGTTGGAGTCCACCAGTCTTAAAGTCACCAAGATGTGGCATCCTTCAACTAGGCTTCATGATAGCTTTTCCTCTCACGCTCTATCTTAAATTGCCCTAATTGGCCATGGAAAATAGTGGTTCTTACCCTACATCCTCTTTTAAAAAAATACTTTAGGCAATTAGAATCAAGTAGCTATATTCAGCTTCTGATGTCTGTAACAGCTTCACAATAGTCTCACTGGCTGAAATGGGTAACCTATGGTGACTTGTGACAGAAAGAGTCAAATAAATGGGAGTCTTGAATTATACACACACACACACACACACACACACACCTTGAAAAAGGCTCATTAGCAAGTTGTATTGCTTTTTGTTTAAGTCTGTTTAGAAAATGTTTCCTTTCTTAAAAGTGCTGTAAAAATAAAAGCAATACAGAAGGACTAACCTGAATCATAAAACACTTATTACTATAAATTTCTAAAATTGGAGATTCCCAGTGTCTGTTCCAGTTAAATGTGGAATAGCATCAAGTTGTGAAAGAAACCAAATAAGGGTGTGTATGAGCAGATAACAATGCTGCTGCAATAAATAAACAGCATTTAAGTACATGGGATATAAGTATGGTATTTTTAAAAATTTGGCATATATTCACTTCTAATATAAAAATAGAAGCAAAATTACCCCCCCACAAAAATGAAATAAAGCACAAATTATTTAACCTTCTCCACATCCATTAATTAAACTAATTGATTGGATTACTGCGCAAAATTGTATGAGGTTGAAAGTTGGTCTCCAGACTTGCTGAGAATTCAGTGTCATAAAAGTTTAAATAATTAGAATTATATTTTTACAGGCTCTTTAGAGTGTTCTGTCTCTCTCTTGCTCAATTTCAAAAATTGGATTTGAATATA
Source organism: Erythrolamprus reginae (assembly GCF_031021105.1). Taxonomy (NCBI): domain Eukaryota; kingdom Metazoa; phylum Chordata; class Lepidosauria; order Squamata; family Dipsadidae; genus Erythrolamprus; species Erythrolamprus reginae. Next base: position 9,108,466 of record NC_091963.1, read on the forward strand.
TATATGTATATATATTGTTACCTGGTTTTCTTTAGCAGAAGATTCCAGAAAAGCTGCATTCCATGATTCTGCTAAAGCTTTCCCTTCTTCATAGCTGATGACCCTGAAGCACATAGGAAAAAGAACAATCTGCTCAATGGTAGTTTGGCCCTGGAGTCCAGGTGTGTGATTTTTGTAGCCTTGTCAGAAGGCAGCAAAAGGTGATCATGACCCTAGCACACTGCAACCGTCATAAATATGACCCAGTTGCCAAGCGTCTGAATTTTGACCATGTGGGTCAACACTGCTTGGAAAAAACAATCTGTAGTCTTTTCATTACAGAGTTATGCAACCCAGATATTTGATGGGAAAGTATGGACTCTTATTTACATACATATATGCACACACACACACACACACACACACACACACAGAGTCATATTTTTTGGAGTATAAGATGTACCTTAGTTTTTGGGGAGGAAAATAGGAAAAAGAATCTGCCTACTAGATACTCATAGAAACATAGAAACATAGAAGTCTGACGGCAGAAAAAGACCTCCTGGTCCATCTAGTCTGCCCTTATACTATTTTCTGTATTTTATCTTAGGATGGATCTATGTTTATCCCAGGCATGTTTAAATTCAGTTACTGTGGATTTATCTACCACATCTGCTGGAAGTTTGTTCCAAGGATCTACTACTCTTTCAGTAAAATAATATTTTCTCATGTTGCTTTTGATCTTTCCCCCAACTAACTTCAGATTGTGTCCCCTTGTTCTTGTGTTCACTTTCCTATTAAAAACACTTCCCTCCTGGACCTTATTTAACCCTTTAATATATTTAAATGTTTCGATCATGTCCCCCCTTTTCCTTCTGTCCTCCAGACTATACAGATTGAGTTCATTAAGTCTTTCCTGATACGTTTTATGCTTAAGACCTTCCACCATTCTTGTAGCCTGTCTTTGGACCCGTTCAATTTTGTCAATATCTTTTTGTAGGTGAGGTCTCCAGAACTGAACACAGTATTCCAAATGTGGTCTCACCAGCATTCTATATAGCGGGATCATAATCTCCCTCTTCCTGCTTGTTATACCTCTAGCTATGCAGCCAAGCATCCTACTTGCTTTCCCTACCGCCTGACTGCACTGTTCACCCATTTTGAGACTGTCAGAAATCACTACCCCTAAATCCTTTTCTTTTGAAGTATTTGCCAACACTGAACTGCCAATACAATACTCAGATTGAGGATTCCTTTTCCCCAAGTGCATTATTTTACATTTGGAAACATTAAACTGCAGTTTCCATTGCTTAGACCATTTATCTAGTAAAGCTAAATCATTTACCATATTACAGACGCCTCCAGGAATATCAACCCTATTGCACACTTTAGAGTCATCGGCAAATAGGCAAACCTTCCCTACCAAACCTTCCCCTATGTCACTCACAAATATATTAAAAAGAATAGGACCCAGAACAGATCCTTGTGGCACACCGCTTGTAACCTGACTCTGCTCAGAATACTCGCCATTAACAATAACTCTCTGATGTCTACGCTTCAGCCAGCTGCAAATCCATTGAACTATCCAGGGATTAAGTCCAATCTTCACTAATTTATCTATCAGCTTTTTATGTGGAACCGTATCAAAGGCTTAGATACTCATCTGGCTAGCGTCTTTAGTCTGGTCAGCTTCTGCACATTACTTTATCTCCTGGTTAGGGCTTTAAAAAAACCCTATTAGGAGAGAGTAACAATGAAAATGCTTGCAAGAATTAGGAACATTATTAGTACCTGGTTAGGGCTGGAAAGGAACATTTGGAGCAAGAAGAGCAGGAGTAGGCAAAGTTGGCTCTTTTTGACTTGTGGATTTCAACTCCCAGAATTCATGAGACAATCATGCTAGCTCAAGAATTCTGGGAGTTGAAGTCCACATGTCATAGAAGAGCCAACTTTTCCTACCCCTGAAGTAGAGCAATGAAAAAAAGTCTTTGCAGACTTAGAGCTTGGAAAACATTCTTCGCAGAGAGTAATATTGAAAGAGGTTGCAAGCTGGTAAGAGCTAGAAACATTGTTAGCACCTGGTTAGGGCTGGAAAGAAACATGGAGCAAGTAGAGCAATGAAAAAAACCAGGAACTATGATAGCGTGGTCACAAAGCTTTGGGTACACAATTTATTTAAACGAATGGGAAAAATTTGGACTGCTAACTATAAACTAACGATGGCAACCTCGTATAAGGAAAACCACTATAAAATGTTCTACAGATGGCACTTGCCACCTGCTAGACTTGCAAAAATGTATCCAAATCTATCACCATTATGTTGGAAATGCAGGGAAAAACCAGGTACATATTACCACATCTGGTGGACATGTGAAACCACCCAAAAATATTGGGAAAAAATTAAAACTATACTAGAACAAATTACTTCTCAGACTATCCATGCGAAACCCGAACTATTTCTACTAGGAATCACAAGACAAAATTTTACTAAAGAAAACAGATACAGTATATTATAATCCATATTATTACAGCCGCACGGATTTTATATGCACAATTTTGGAAGCAAGAAAAAAACCCAACTACTCTATCACTCTTGATTAAAATAATGGAATGCGCAGAAATGTCCAAACTAACAATGGAACTGCAAAACAAGGATGAGACAGATTTCTACAAAGCTTGGGATAAATGGTACCTCTGGTTAAAAAAAAGGAATTATCTAAAAATTATTCATCAAGAAAAATATCCAACAAAAACAACTTGAAAAAATAGCAATTTACACCACAAATCATAACATCAAATTGAAACAACAAACTGTAAACATCGATCGACACGAACTCCAACTTTACAAAGAAAATAAACCCCTAAATCAATTATACATATTGGCACTAAAAACTACATACAAAACATATTGATAAAGCATTAGGGTAAAACACACCAACTACGAGCTCAAACTACAGGCCGCAAATCATGAAAGACCCAGCTCTAACGCTGGTTTTCGCTTCTCTATCCCCCCCTCCTTCTTTTCCCTATCCCCCTTCCTTCTATATCTACTTCCCTCCCTTCACAACCCCCTTCTCCCACTCCCCAATTACTACATAAGTAGAGTGTAAATGTTAAAATGTACAATATGTATATCTCTTTTGTCTTTCTGTATTTGGTTTTTATTGTATATATTTAATAAATTTATTTTCAAAAAAAGAAGAAGAAAAAAACCATGCAAAGAGTTAGGGCTTGGAAAACATTCTCCACATAGAGTAACAATGAAAGAACCTGCAAGGTAAGAGCTGGTAATATCGTTAGCACCTAGTTAGGGCTAAAAAAGCTTCAAAAAAAGTTACATTCAGAGTATAAAACGTACCCAAATTTTTAGCCTCTTTTATGGAGGAAAAGGGTGCGTGCTATACTCCAAAAAATACAGTGTGTGTGCGTGTATGCAAGGAAAGGGATATTCAGATACTAGAGTGACATTATATCTTCACAAATGATCACAACTATTTGGTATCTCCAATTGCACATTACAACAGCTTCACAAGCAATTTGCTGTGTGTTATTTTTGGAACAGCCAATTGGGCCCATTAGGGAAATGCCATACATTTTGCAGAGTCCTGTACTGTTCAGTTCAGAAAGGGTCATTATTTGGGGAAACTTTCTTCTAAAAGAATATTCAAAATGGGGAGTAACAATTTTTCCAAATATGGTGAGTTCTTAGATGATTTATGGAACCCAACAAGCCAACTGCAAGATGTTATGGGAGTTGTATCCCAATGCATTTGGGGAATGTCGGGTTAGAGAAGGCAACTGAGACAGGGAGAAGCCTCTGTAGCTTTATTGCTGCAACACACATTATCAGTCGAAAGAAGAAATACTACATGTCATCAAAGATAGCTATATTATTCAGCTTATTACAAGCATCTTGAAAAGCCATGAAACTGGCCAAAATTCTCAGTGCAGTAGTATTGTAGCAGTGGCAACAATGACCCCGGTGCCAAAGAATAACCTGAATAAGAAGCAAGGAATGTAAATAACATTTTCAAGAATAATTGCAATGTATGAAATGATGTGCCAGGAAAAACCTCAAGTTCAATAAAACAAAGAGAAGCAAAAGGCAATAAAACACTGCCAAAAAAGAGAAAATAAAACCTAAGAACAATCTTTCTGACAAATACAGATGTCAACAAACTATTGCCCAGATCCATCAGTGATTAAGCCTTAATGTAATGAAAAATATTCATTTTCACAGCAAGTGCACATTTTTATTTGCTTGTCCCACAAAGAGAGTATGAGTGGGTGGCCATGCACAAACGTGAATGCCACATGCTTTTGTTGTAGAACAAGAAAGCAAGTCAAGAATTTAGGTAACACTAGATTTCCTACATATTCCCAGTGAAGATCACTGGGTGTATCTGAACCTCTTATGTAGTCTTAATCTAACCAGCTACATAGGGAGCCTGTGGTATTGAACCTGAATAACCCTAAGACCCTTGGAAAAAGTGATAAATGTAGGATAAATATAGCATGTCCTTGGCGGTCCACAATTCTTGCCTTTAGCTAAATAGGTCATTGACTGGCCAATGATCCAAGTTCAGTTGGGTTTACAAGCATAGGCAAATAAAGGAAAAAAGAAATCAGATGAAAATTTTGTATCCAAGGTTATACATTGGAGGGGGAAAATATATGAAGACCCCTAAATTCTGCACTATATTTTAAGTTTAACATGACTATAATAGAACCTTCCTGTTTAAAAGGAAATATTCAATACCGTTCCATATGCAGGTCCTTCTTATTCCCAACCAGCATAATGGGAATCCTGTGGAAGAAAAAAACATACAACTAATTTCAGAATTGAATCAAATGCATAGGGAATAAAACAGCTGCAAACAATTTAAAGAAATGAAACATGGAATGAAAACGACTGTGTTACTACTTACTGGACTTTCCCCACCATGTCCAGTAACTTGCCATGGATAACTTTAATCACTTCAAAACTGCAAAATAAAAGGATGACATTTTATGTGACAAAGTTGAATTCATAACATTTCTACCCAATATACAAATAGTTTTAAATAGATCAAATGATTCTATTTAACTGTTAGAGAATCTATTGGCCTAGAAATACATGTGAAAAATAAGGATGATGGTTGTGTAAAGAATATTCTGTCTTTCCAGAGAGTCAATTGAAACCTTCCAGAGAAATTGGGTCATTTCTGGCAGTGGGTTGTCTGGAGCAGAAAGAGATTTGGTGACCTAGCACTCCATTGCCAAACTAGACCTGGAAAAATTAGTCCATACATAATCAGTGAAAACTTGCTAATGATAACATTCTCATAGAGATATATTTTGAAATGATCAATTAATCTTTAACCCAATTCACCTACGGCAAATGGTAACTGGGATGCATATGAATTTTATTTTTTTAAAAGATGGTTAAAATCTCATAACTAAATACAATAATTGCATATTCAAAATAATAGGGCTGTTTTACATTAATAGTATTATTATTAAAATGTATATGTTGCCTGATTCCCAGAAACTCTAGGTTCACAAGTTTTTAAAAAGCATTAATAAAATTAAAAACCAGTAACAATAAAAGAAACATAAAAACAAAGAAAAAAATGGCAAGAAAGGAAACCCAGATGAGAACAAAGGAAAAAGCAGAAAATGGTAATAATACTAAAATGCAGGATATATATTTCAGGATAAATGAAAGACTTATTTGGCTTTTAAAAAGAAACATTCAGTTAAGATAGTACTAAAAAAGTATCTTAGAATCAGTTCTTGTACTTAACGGCTGTTGTAGCATCCCCAGGGTCACATGACCAAAATTCAGGCACTTGAAACTGGCATGTATTTATGACAGTTGTAGAGTCCTGGGGTCATGTGATCTCCTTTAACGACCTTCTAGCTGGTTTCTGACAAGCCAAATCAGTGGAGGCAGTTTCACTTAACAACTATATGATTCATCTTTATGACCATGGTGATTCACTTAACAACTGTGACAAAAATGGTTATAAAATTGGGTGCAGCTTAATCTACAACATATATTGCTTAGAAATGGAAGTTCTGGTCACAATTGTGGACATACATCAAGGACTACCTATGCCATATCAATGGGGATAAGTAATATGGCACTTACAAATTGTATGAAACAAAAGGAACTAGTCCAATATTACAGGAAACGGGGTCTGCCACCTGAATCTCATTAGATTTAAGTCATTTTAATTCAAAAATGTTAATAAGCTATGCACATTACTTAGATTTTTTTTAAAAAAATCACAGCATTTTCTGTTAAAAAAATCAGATATAGAATTTCTAATTGGATGCAAAATGTCAAACATTAAAATAACAAAATAATAGATAAAAGAAAACAATAACAAAAAGAACAAAAGCTGCAAAAACTCAATGGGCAGATTCGACGGATCATTAGATCTTTTTCTGTCATCAGTTTTCTATGTTTCTATGAGAGAATGCCAAGGCATGCCACCTACAAAGGCTGGGCATCCATGGAATTGGGAAGACAGAGGCTTGCAAGCATATAGCAAGCAAGGGGAAGAGTGGGGAACCCTAACCCTATCCAAGTCAGTTAGAAAGATACATACATACATACATAAATACATACATATATACTACACATTTGGCCACTTCACACAAGATCAATCATTGTAGGGAGCAAAACATCCTTATGAAACTAATCTTTGAAATCAATAAGCCATAAACCTGTTGAAAGCCACTGCAGAAAGAAAAGGCTTTAATTTAAAAAAGAGAGATCATTTGCATAAAAGTCTCTCAAAAGTTTTCAGCGTATTAATTTGGAAACCAAAGATTACCGCATCCCAACTTTTATTAATTCTCCAGCTAGCTGCAATGCCAAAAGCCTATTTTAAACTGTTTTTAAAAAACAAAAGCAAAAGATTTTCTATCCCCTGCAGCCAAGAACACACACATATGAGAAAGCGATAATTGAGTCCCATCAGATGAAGCAGAGTTCCAGCAAAGGAAATTTCCAGTGTTGGTCTCAGTACCAATTCAGAAGCTGAGGTTATTTAGTCCATTAAAATTTTGTTCTCTGTTGCCCTGTATAATACATTGTGGACCACAACCTCCAATAAAGAGGTCTGTCTGAGTCTTAACTCTGCTTGCCTACCTTATTTTACACACACAACCAGACAGCAGTGGATTGGAAGCATCACAATATAACCTTATGTACATGAATAGAAACATAGAAACACTGAAGTCTGACGGCAGAAAAAAACCTCATGGTCCATCTAGTCTGCCCTTATACTATTTTCTGTATTTTATCTTAGGATGGATATATATTTATCCCAGGCATGTTTAAATTCAGTTACTGTGGATTTATCTACCACGTCTGCTGGAAGTTTGTTCCAAGGATCTACTACTCTTTCAGTAAAATAATATTTTCTCACGTTGCTTTTGATCTTTCCCCCAACTAACTTCAGATTGTGTCCCCTTGTTCTTGTGTTCACTTTCCTATTAAAAACACTTCCCTCCTGAACCTTATTTAACCCTTTAACATATTTAAATGTTTCGATCATGCCCCCCCTTTTCCTTGTCCTTCAGACTATACAGATTGAGTTCATTAAGTCTTTCCTGATACGTTTTGTGCTTAAGACCTTCCACCATTTTTGTAGCCCGTCTTTGGACCCGTTCAATTTTGTCAATATCTTTTTGTAGATGAGGTCTCCAGAACTGAACACAGTATTCCAAATGTGGTCTTACCAGCATTCTATACAGCGGGATCAAAATCTCCCTCTTCCTGCTTGTTATACCTCTAGCTATGCAGCCAAGCATCCTACTTGCTTTTCCTACCGCCCGACCACACTGCTCACCCATTTTGAGACTGTCAGAAATCACTACCCCTAAATCCTTCTCTTCTGAAGTTTTTGCTAACACAGAACTGCCAATACAATACTCCGATTGAGGATTCCTTTTCCCCAAGTGCATTATTTTACATTTGGAAACATTAAACTGCAGTTTCCATTGCTTTGACCATTTATCTAGTAAAGCTAAATCATTTACCATATTACAGACGCCTCCAGGAATATCAACCCTATTGCACACTTTAGAGTCATCGGCAAATAGGCAAACCTTCCCTACCAAACCTTCCCCTATGAATGAGGTTTTACTTCAAGAGACAAAAAAAGAACAAATGCTAACTTAGTGGAGAATTCAGTACTGTATTGGAATAAATTATCACCCCTTCCTTGCTAGGGCAAAGTGTGAGAAACAGATCAGAAAGTTCCCTTTTAAGTTTCTGCCTAATCGTTGGATATTTTTACTTGTTCCATTGCTTAAATTTTTAAATGTGTTATCTAAAATAGTGGATAACCTTGAGACAATTCAGAACTCACACATACGCAGTTTAGAAGTTCCAGTGTTTAGACTAGCATTTTAGACTATGAAGATTTCAGAGGCTCATAACTTTAAGCATGTACTGTAAAATCTGACTGTAATTGTACTAACAGTCTTTACTCAACTTTTATCCTAAGTTTATTAAAAGGTCACTTTGACATTGTGATAGCACAGTCACTGCTCTGAGCACCTATTATTTTTCTTGTAGGTTCACACTGGTGAGGAACAGTGATGAAACTGGCAAAGCAAATAAGTATAAAATACAATTCAGCTCTTTTGTTTTTAAGTCTTCCGTTATGGTATATATTTTAGCTCATGTGCTATAACCCCTCGATGCATATAAAAATCAACTACATTCTAGAAATCAGATTTTTATTTTTATAGAAAGACTGAAGCACAGATTAAATCAGCTCAAAGTTAGACAACAAAGAGTGTATGTGTCAGGCCAGCCTTTGGAACATAATTCACCTTTTTATTGAAGTGACTGAGTAAACAAGAATGTAGCCATTGATGTCTATGGAATAGGTCTGAGGAAATATGGAATATTCATCCTGTTGGAAAAGAAAAGCTTCACATTAAAGTTTGTAGCAACACACACACACCTTTGATGCTTAAGATAAACATAATCAACATTGGAACACCATACATGAATGTATACAAACTGACATCTTTTTTTTTCCAGGTATAATTTTTTAGTTTCTCCACCATATAATAAAACAATATATCGTTTCAGATACAACAAACTGACATCTTTTCACCTCTATGTCTTGTACTCTTGAAATTCCAGGCATAGCTGAAAGATTTTAATGCCAATATGAGAGCCAGTGGTTGGAATCAGTTGAAAATATGCAAGAAGACTATTAAAATAAACGATTATGTTACTAGAGTTACATCTTATCAATTTTATATCGTTGCTGTTAGGAATACAAAATTGGATAAACCACTTTAGTAACTTTGTACATATGCAACTTCGTTACAAAGTGTTCTGTCTGGGTCCCCCCAGACGCCAACACCAACCAAAAAGAGTATCCAGACACACTGGTAAAAAGCAAAGGCAGTTTATATACTGGAAAGCAAAACACAGGTAACAAAAACTGTTCTTACAGACAGGAACACTATGAAGCTTCACAGAGGTTTCACGAAGGCCAGGCAATAAAACAGGATTCTTACTGGCAAAAACAACACTGGAGATAATAAAACCCACCCCTCCCCCAAGTCTTCCGGACTTCTAGGCCACAAGCCAAGATCAGAGACTCCAAGAATCGAAGCAAGGTCACAGGACTCCCAGTTGATAGCTCTCCACAAGACTGCTTTTTCAACCCTGCTAAGAAGAACCACACCCAAACCCAGCTGTTGCCAATTCAGGGATGGCAATACCTTTCTAATTGGCCCCTTCTTTGAGCTGCACGTCTCTGCCTCATGTCTATTATAGCCTGTGCGTCTTCATCCAATGAATCCAGGCTACTAGCTGGGGAGAGGGCCCCCCCGGGGGTCTCAGGCTGCTCTCCCTCCTCCTCTTCCTGACATTCCTCTCCCCCGTCTGCCTGGTCTTCCCCCTCCTGTTCACTGTCCTCCTCCTCTGGGCATGGATCCGGCAGAGCTCCAGCCGGTCCCTGAGGAGCCTCAGGCTGAATCACAACACAAAGGCTTTAAAAAAATCCCTTCAGACTTCAGTTTATAGCAAAGTCGGGAATGGACATAAACAGTATTGCACAAAAGGTCGGACCCACTGGTGGGCTACTGCTGGGAAGGCTAACTGAAGCTCCGCACAATTTTGCTTCCCGCACCTATGCAGGTAGCAAAATCTCACACAGGGATGTGCATGCGAGCGCATTTCACCAAGAATGGAAAGAGTGGCGGACTAGCCTGTATGTACAACTCCAGCCTCCTAACCACCAGAGTCTCTCAAATTACAATAATGTGTGTGAAGAAGGTAACACTGTACCCACTTGATCATAATGCAATTCCTCAGGGACATCAACAAATATATGTGCAATTTGAAGATAATGAACCCAAACTACTACCTGCCCAGCAGTATCAACCACTTGAAGATGATAATCTTGTCCATTGACAGTAATCAGCTTTGTGAATGCTGGAAGAAGAAAAATAAGAATATGTTAATATTTCAGACGCACAGTTCATTAAAATCACGTGTTTGATAAAATACATAATCCGTATTGAAGTAAAACTATTTTAGGTATCATGAAAAATGTTACATGTTAATAAACAATCCCCCAAAACTTCAGTTATGATGCCTCTGAATGGATTTACTACATAATAATAATAATAATGATGATGAAAAAACAAATTTGCTAATAAGAACTATAATTTTTCCATTAGAATAATGTACCCACATACCTACATACATATATCCTGCCATTCTTAATTTCAAAACATACCTTCCTTTTCCTATTTTTCTCTTAGGAAGGTTGGACTGAGAGAGAGAGAGAGAGAGAGAGAGAGAGAAAGGGAGGGGGAGAGGGAGAGATTGACCCAAGATACACAGGTCAAATACAGAACGAAAACCCAGGTGGAAATTTAAAGTTCAGTTTTAGTATACAGTGTTCCCTCGGTTTTCGCGGGTTCGAACTTCGCGAATAGCCTATACCACGGTTTTTCAAAAAATATTAATTAAAAAATACTTCGTGGGTTTTTTTCTATACCACGGTTTTTCCCACCCGATGACATCATATGTCATCGCCAAACTAATAATTTTTGCAAATAACAAAATAAATAAATATTGTTAATAAATAATTATGTTTATAAATATCAGGATCACTAAGTGTTTTATTCAATGGTGAGTACCAGTAATAATGGTGAGTAAATGGTTGTTAAGGGAATGGGAAATGGTAATTTAGGGGTTTAAAGTGTTACGGGAAGGCTTGTGATACTGTTCATAGCCAAAAATGGTGTATTTACTTCCGCATCTCTACTTCGCGGAAATTCGACTTTCGCGGGCGGTCTCAGAATGTATCCCCCGCAAAAATCGAGGGAACACTGTATTATTATTAATAATAATATTAATATCAATATTATTAATATCATCGTCATCATCCCAAAATTATAAACTATCTTAAAAGTATATTAAACATAATAGAAGGGAACCACACTGTGCAATATTTTCATTAAAATACATTCAAGAATGTGAAATAAAGATGATTTAGCTGCCCTTGACTCCATGAAAGACACTCTTCCTTTTTCACAGAGGCAGAAAAAGTTTCTTTTTACAGTCTATTTGCTCATACACTATGCTTAGAAATTGCAAGGCTACATTAGAAAAATTTATAATTCCCCCCTGCAAGAAGATGCTGGACTTGAGGACTTCATGGTTCTTTTCATCTAGGTAATTATAAACAATACTTAACAAAGGGTTGACTCAAATTAACTGGCTAAAATGCTTTGTTTTTTAATTCACAAAATTAAAATCATGTTAAAACTAATATTCTTGTTTCTCCTATACCTCTTGCTTTTCAATTTTACTTATCTGCATTTAAATATATTGTACTTGATTACACATGAATTTAATTTCCTTAAAGAGCAGCAGATTTCTAGATTTGAAATTCCATTCATGAACTGTATTTGCTGGCGTTAAGGCCGCCTGCCTCAATCTGGTACCTGCAGCTTAGCATCTCCACCATCTTGTGAAAGTGCTTAGCACATGAAAGCAACAGAAATTGTTATAGTGGGTAGAAGTCAAGAAATGCAGTATTTGGATACTACAATGATAATGAATGTTAGATGAAGCCAGCATCTAAATTAGCATAAATCAAATTCTGTTTTATAAAAATAATATGCTGAAATGATCTGCATAATCTATGTCTTATTTTTTTTTCCTAATAGAATAGCATAGAATTTTTATTGGCCAAGTGTGATTGGACACACAAGGAATTTGTCATGGTGCAGATGCTCTCAGCGTACATAAAATAAAATATACATTTGTCAAGAAACATGTGGTACGACACTTAATGATTGTCATAGGGGTCAAATAAGCAACGAAGAAGCAATATTAATAAAAATCTTAGGATGTAAGCAACAAGTTACAGTCATACAGTCAACATGGGAGGAAATGGGTGAAAGGAATGATGAGAATAACTAGTAGAATAGAAGTGCAGATTTAGTAGAAAGTCTGACAGTGTTGAGGGAATTATTTGTTTAGTAGAGTGATGGCGTTCGGGAAAAAACTGTTCTTGTGTCTAGTTGTCTTGGTGTGCAGTGCTCTGTAGCGACGTTTTGAGGGTAGGAGTTGAAACAATTTGTGTCCAGGATGTGAGGGGTCAGTAAATATTTTACCCGCCCTCTTTTTGACTCGTGCAGTATACAGGTCCTCAATGGAAGGCTGGTTGGCAGCAATTGTTTTTTCTGCAATTCTGATTATCCTCTGAAGGCTGTGTCGGTCCTGTTGGGTTGCAGAACAAACCAGACAGTTATAGAGGTGCAGATGACAGACTCAATGATTCCTCTGTAGAACTGAATCAGCAGCTCCTTGGGCAGTTTGAGCTTCCTGAGCTGGCGCAGAAAGAACATTCTTTGTTGTGCTTTTTTGATGATGTTTTTGATGTTAGGTGACCATTTTAGGTCTTGAGATATGATAGAACCTAGAATGCCATCCAAATCATTCCAAATATAAATGTTAGATATTCTATCAGCAGCAAAGCGGGGTGGATTACATTTCAGAGTCGATAAATGCAAAACACTTTGTTAATGGTGTTCATTGCTGAAAAATTAGCTTCTATAATACCAAGGCCACCATTCTGAGGATTTTTATGCAGACAGGGTCCAGTTGCAAGCCTAACTTTAATCCAGACAGAAACACTGGGAAATTTTTCTTCCAAGGTCTCGAACATTTGTAGTCAAAACAGGAACATGAGGACCTTTTCTACCAAGGACTCATAATTTGAGTCAAAACAGAAGCTGGGGAATTTTTCCACCAAGGTTTCACAAGCTTCCTGGCAGCAATATAGTAGACAGATCAGAATACTATGAGTTAGTTTATCAATACTGTACTTTGCAACAGACTTCAAATCAAGTTCATCTTTCAATGTTTGAAGGATGCCACAATTACAAAACTGAATTTTAAGCTACCGAACTGAATCTGGTGTATTTCCACAATGTACACACAGAATGAAGTCTCAAAGGTTTTGTGAATATATTTTGAATATAGCCAAACTAGATGTGCTGCACTAGACAACTACAGAACTTTGTAAATCTCAGACTTGTTTTATAATCCTCATTGAGGATTGAGATTTTTCTTGGTTACTTCTAAACTTATTTATGATTCACGGACAGCAATCATATTTGCAAATATTTCCAATCCAAACACAAGGGAGGAAAAAAAGCAGAAAAATGCAAAAATTGGCCTAGTTCTCTAAAATTACTACAATTAATATTTATTAAAGGCCAACACATTGTAGAACTCCTACTTCTCATCTATCATGGAGTGTTAAATATGAAAAATGGTGTTCACACTTATATTTTTGAAATAAGATTAAATAACCTTCAGGAATGGTAACTAAAACCATGTGGCATAGTATTGTCTGTACACACACATACAGTGTAATGTATGGTTTTGTGTTTCTGCATGCACACCTTCTATACAGGATATGCCAAAAGTCAGCCCCCACATATAATTGATTACATGAATTGTACTATAAATGATTCGGTTGTCAGTTACTTCTAAACACTCCCTTTCTCATTTGATATGTGACCTTTGAACATTCGTAAGTACAATAACATTTTTTATGAGAAATAAATAAACAAACTATATTGTGATTGGCCTATGGGACCTGCTGGAAAAACTCTGCATGTGTGTGAATGTATTTGTGGATGTGTGGGAATAGACGGCTAGAACTTTATTTTATTTTATTTATTTATTTATTTATTATTTAGATTTGTATGCCGCCCCTCTCCGCAGAACTGATTGACATTTCATAAGAAAATCTTCAGATATCCTTTTTGACAAAGCCCAAGGACAAGTTCCAATCTGGGTCAGTCACTAGGTCTGGAGATTTACTCTTCTGAGCGTTCGGACTACTGCAGGAACCTATCTTCAGGGAACTTCTCTCTCTAACTTCTCTTAGAAGTTCCCTGAAGATAGGCTCCAGCAGGATTCAGAAAGTTCAGAAAAGTAAACCTTTGGTCCCAGTGACTGATCCAGACTGGATCTTGCAACATTATCCTACCGTGTTTCCCCGAAAGTAAGACAGTGTCTTACTTTCTTTTTACCCCCAAAAGCCGCCCCACTACGTCTTACTTTCGGGGTATGTCTTACATTGGAGGCGAGGGGCGCGCGGGGAGCTGCCGGAAAGGAGGCGGGCGAAGGAGGGCGCAGCTCCGGCCGCTCGCCTCGGAGCCGCTCGGCCTCGCTGGCCGCTTGCAGCCGAGCCTCGGCAGGGGAAGAGGCGGTGGTGGCGAGGCGAAGGCGAGGGGCGTGCGGGGAGCTTGGAAGCGACGTCATCGGGCTCCTCCCCCCGGCAATACCCCCGTGTTTCCCCGAAAGTAAGACATATGTCATACTTTCGGGGTACGGCTTATATTAGCCGACCCCCCTGAAACCCCCGATACGTCTTACAATCGGGGGTGTCTTACTATCGGGGAAACACGGTAGGCACAATATTACCAGTGTACCAGTGATGGGTTGTTACTGGTTTGACACAATATGGCAAATCAGGAGTGGCGGCGGCAGGAGGCTCCACCTACCCATGTGGACATTATCAAAAAATGCAGAATGAGCATGCGCAGAAGCGTTGCGCTCCCACACGCTCCCATTCCAAAACCAGTAGCAAAGGTAAGTAGCACCCACTACTGCAAAATACTTTAGATACTGCACAGAGATTTCTCTGATGTATTTAGTAATGTAAAATTCTAGCATATTATTGATATGGCTTGGCTTAAAATTTAATGTAAACAACGTTAAAACTATTGAATCTTAACTTGAACCATATTTTGAAAAATAAACAAAACAATATAAAATATAATATTAGGAATTCCATAACTAACTGGGCATTGGTTTATATTATATATTTCTGTCTTTATTGAACATTTAATTTTAAGAGAGCCAAACATTTAGGGGAAAACATAAAAAAGAAGGAAAGGAAGATTCAGAAACTGAAATTGTTGAGAATTCTTCTGACTTTTGCAGAGTTCAGAATTACTTACTGTTCTCTATGGTAGGATCATAGGAATCAACAAATTGGCCTTCCACAAACTGAATGGTCAAAGATGATTTCCCTATGAAGAAAGCAGAGGAAGTATAATACAAGTGCTTCACAATATACATTAAGGACATTTTTTCAGACAGATTTTAGTTTTCAACATCCTGAAAAACATGGACTGAGAGCTGAAAAAACGATAGGAATTTCAGTCCATAAATATTTTCCATGGCTTGATTTTGTTCAGATGAAGTACGTAGGAATGGTATTTTATGATCCTCGACTCAGATATTCCGAATCTCACCATACTATAGACTATTTATCTAGTTATATCTATAACAGCCTTCTGCAACTTGTTGTTCCCTCTTTATGCCCAGCAAACATGGCCAGTATTGGCCCTAATAATCTGAAGAACCTCAAGACAAGGAAGCTTTGCCTACTATGAATGACATACAAAGTACACTCAGATTGCTTAAAGCAGATGTCTTCAAACTTGGCCACTTTAAACCAGCTGGAGAATTCTGGGAGTTGAAGTCCATAAGTCTTAAAGTGGCTCACTTTGAAGACTTCTAGCTTAAAGGAACAAAATATTCCTGAAATATTAAGTAGAGGGAAAGCTATCCTTATATCTGCTCTAAGTAAAATCACAACAATTTATAGATCAGATGCTACAGCTTTCAATTCAACAGTTATTTCTAGAATTATAGTACCTGACTTGTATGCATTGGGATTTTATGATTGAGGACAACACATATATTTTAAAACAATATTATTTTGATCATCAACTAGAAATCAAATATTTTTGTGATGAAGAACTAGCAATAACTTCATTCTGCACTTATGTCTGTGTGATGATTAGTTCAATAGACAAAGTTCTTAGAGTAGAAATAAATTTCTTTAATTCATAGACTTATTATAATCAAATATGAAACCTATTCTTGGAATTGAATTCCTGACAAATAATATTTTGACTAATGTACTTTTTGTTGGGCGACAACATTTTAAGATTCAGAAGCACTGTCAATACAGCGTGAAACAGAATGCCACCTTTAACTGAGACACATGGAAAACTATTTTAAAACTTAACTATATACAGTATTTTTGCCTATATTGCCCAGCTTAATGAAATACCTGCTGAATTTCTGCTTGATATCTTTGTCTATAGGCAATATAATTTTTAAACCATGATACGTATTGGATATTTTCAGCTGAGGTTTATGTTCTTCTAATACTAAAGTTATATTTATATTAATATTTCACCATAGAGAAAGAGTCATGGTGTAATAAAGACTGGGCTTTCAAATAAACATAGTTTCTTACATTTCCTCTGTTTACAGATAAATTTTTAAAAGTGTTATGCCATAATCACTCTTCTGAGATATGTTGAATCTACTATAGATCTAGTCTGATACCATTCAGATGTGATGGGACTTCAGGATAGAATTTCAGGATTTTTCAGACACCAGTAACATCACACCTGAAGGTACTAAGATAGGAAAGAAGATAACCCTGTCTTACCAACTGCTGTTCAACAACACTGAAAAAGAAGATTTATGACTAGTCCTTGGAGTTCTGTCAGTGCCCTCATGGACATCCGATTATGATTCAGGCACTTGGCAATTGACGTGCATGTACTAAGGTTGCAGTTGTGTGGTCACCATTTACAACAGCTGGTTTCCAACAAGCAAAGTCAAGAGGGCATGAATTTGCAAGTTATAGTCATATGGTGTCGCACTTAATGACCACAGGTGATTCACTTAATAACCACAGTCGGAACTAATATTGCTCGTCAGTATAGTGGTATTTCATCTACTGACTGCATTGTTTAGCATTGCTTATTGTCAAATCATAATTGGCATCAACTGCAGATGGCCAGAATGAAGACAGATTAACAGAATTGGGAGGACCTTGTAAGTCATCTAGTCCAACTCTCTAATCAAACAGGAGACCCTGCACCATTTCTGACAGATGGCAGTTCATCTCTTCTTGAAAGCTTTCAGTGATGAAGCTCCCATAACTTCCGAAGGCAACTTCTATTCCATCGGTTGATTGTTCTCACTGTCACAAATTTCCTCCTTATTTCTAGCTTGAATCTCTCCTTGATCGGTTTCCATCCGTTATTCCTTGTCTGGCCTTCAAGCGCTTTGGAAAATAGCTTGGTCCCCTCCTCTCTGTGGCAGCCCCTCAAATATTAGAATGCTTTTTAAAACAACCTAAAAGCAAGAGGCACCAATCTTAGCTAGTTTCCGATTAATCGATGTCTGTTCATCTACTGTATGCATTTTCATCCACAAGAATAGTTGACCTTAAAAACATGCTAGGGCACAGTTCAACAAGGGTGACTTAAAATATGGAAAGGAAAATCATTGCAATGTTGTGACTCTTTAAAATAGTAAATAGGTTTGAATGATATGCCCTCTCATAAATAAATTCATTGATATACTCAATTCTAACAGAAATCTCTTAGGAGATTTTCCTCCACCCCAACCTTGTGCATGAGACAAATTTACAAGCTTAGGCCTAATCTCCATCCTCAGACCACAGATGTCTAAGTAGCACAAGTGAAACACCAAACATTTTTCTATTTAAAGGGAGCAGGAAGAAAACCAGCCATCTATCATGGATGCTAATGTAAAAGTGCTTTAACTGCAAGACCTGTCATTACATAGAAACAGATGTGTATATGTTTTTACCCATGCTATGATGGATACTAAGATAGTAACGACTAGAATAGTAGTGTAACATATGCATCAATAAGTAATGATGGGTATATATAGAAATAAGAATCCTCCTACCCCCGCCAGGAAGTATAGATTAATCTATTCATTCTCTTTAGGAAATATAAATATTTCTCATGAACATTTAGGCAAGGAGGATATTGCCCTTAATCTTCACCAACTCTTCAATCACTCCCAAATAGGGAGAGCGGAGTTAACGGTTTGCTGGGTACAAAAAGAACTTTTTAGCACTGTTCCTTAGTTTAACCTGACATTTAAAATCTCGTTATCTTGTTAGCTGTCATCATCAACATCATCCCTCCTTCCCAACAACAAGCCTGGGAACATTCACATTCCAGTTCTGGTGACTGCAAACTCTCTTAAATTTGTAGGTGACATCTCTAGAAGGTTGCAATTCACTGTTTGAAAAGTCTACTCTAAAATATATAGAATACCGTTTTAGACGAAAATTCAATATATAATTTTCAGTACTAATATTGCTTATTTAATGAATTCATGGAAACCAAAGAAGAGATTTCACTTACTTAAAAAAAAAAACCACTGACTAATTTCTTACCTTGTACAGGGTTGTTTTGTTAGTAAAGGAAGTTCCTGTTTTATCTGAAAGAATGGAAGGAGGAAAAGGGGAGACTGAACAGAAGTAGGCACTGCCTATCAGTTTCATTAAAACATGCATAAAGACACAAAATATATGGTACCTTCATTCAAAGAATAGTTTGGCATAACTTTATGTCTGGTTTAATGTTTTGGTTAGACCAGTGTTATTTAAACCTGGCAATGTTAAAATCGATAGATTTCAACTCCCAGAATTTTTCAGTGTGAGAATGTTGGGAGTTGAAGTCCACAAATCTTAATATTGCCATGTTTCAAAAGCACCAGTTTAGACCAATGTTTATGTTGATGAAATATAAAACTCTTTTTTCCCCAAGTGCTATTTCCATCTTTTTCACATGATCATTGATCACACTGATCAATTTTTTCTTCACTCAAGTTCTTGTTAGCAATAGGACCACGATATATGTTATAACATACAGATTCCAAACAGTGCATATGTTAAAGTTATGATCAACATTATATGTATAAAACTCTATTGGGTCTAGGGCCGGAAATATGTTGCAATCACACTTGTAGAAAAATACAGCTCTTAGAAAAATTAGATGTGAAAAAGCAGTAATTTAGAATCCCTGACATTATGTAAGTTGTATTATTCAAAACCAAACAAATCAAATTATAGTAATGTAAAAATAATATCATTCCAGAATATGTCAGCTATGTGACATTCATGTTTCTAATTCTTTGCAAACAAAATGTAGGCATGCAAGTTGCACCCTCAGCTACGATTCAGAGCTGAGTGAAAGACACTAGAATAGATTATAATTTTATAAAGTTATAATAAAATAAAAATACTGGCACTATTCTGCCTGCCTTCCTTCTATTTTGAGTGGGAAGAAGAGAACACTGGATCTTTAAGTTGGACATGTTTGCCTGTACCAAATCACTGGCATACTTTATCTCCATATCAGGCTGCCATCTGTGAGTGAAAACTGGAACAGTCTCAGAAATTACTTTAATTCAAAGTCTTGTCAATAATTTGCCCACTAGACTATTCCTATCTACCGGATGTCTTCAAAATATATTGGAACCCAGCCCAAATCCAATGCTCACAAAACTGCTGGGAATCTTTTCATAAGGCAAACCCTTTTGGATCATAGCAGGCGGAGGGAAGTATTATATGTTCATTTAGGGATATCTGGAATGATTCATTTTTATATTATTTTGAAAACAATGGTAGGAAAGGGGAAGGCTATTGAAGGCAACTCTTAGTTTGTGCAGCTTCGGTAGTTATGTCCTTTCCTATCAAATTAGGAGTGATTCTCAACATTTCAGTTTAACTTCATGCGTTATTAATGCAATCAAGTTTTTTTAAAAAGATGCTGAGACCCTGAAAGAGTGCAGAGAAGAGCAATAAAGATGATTAGAGGACTGGAGGCTAAGACATATGAAGAAGGGTTGCAGGAATTGAGCATGTCTAGTTTAATGAAAAGAAAGACAAGGGGTAACCATAATAGAGGTCTTCTAATATTTGAAGGGCTGCCACAACACAAAGAAGGAGAGGTCAACCTACTTTCTAAATCTCCTGAAGGCAGAACAAGAAGCAACGGATGGAGACTAATCAAGGAGAGAACCCACCTAGAACTAAGGAGGAATTTCTTGACAGTGAAAAACAATAAACCAACGGAATGGCTTGCCTTCAAAAGTTGTGGGTGCTTCATCACTGAAGGTCTTTAAGAGATCAGACAACCATGGGTCTGAAGTGGCGTAGGCTTTCCGGTCTGAACAGAGGAGTGGATTAGAAGACCTCCAAGGTCCCTTCCAACTCTGTTATTCTGTTGTTTCATGCTGAATGACCACCAACTATTCTGAGTTACAATGGTGCTGAATAAGGGTCCCTTATGATAGCTCTATGTAGTTGTGGCCATCCATCCCCCCCACCCACCCCAGGAACAGGACCACCATCTGATAGTTGGCAAATTGTTTGCAATTCCAAAGGTGCAACATCACACAGTCATGTTATCACAAAGTTTTTTCTTATTAACAACCAGAGTCATTAGACAGTGATGTGGGCAATGTATAATTTTTAATCAATCAACCAATCAATCACCTTCTTTGTGATCTTCATTGCTGACTTCTGACAAGTCAAGTCAATGTGGGAAGCTAGCAAGAGGTCATAACCGTCAATAATATGAGTCCTTACATGTGCATGGGATTTGCGTAATAACAGTAATTGCAATCGTAAGTTGGTGTGGTCATGTAATATCACACTTTATGACAATGTCCCTTGGGAGCTAAGTAGCCACTCATAGTTAAACCAGGATTACTTGCAAGTGTCCAGGACATAAAACGTACTCAAGAGACTCTGAATGGGAGATAGTAATACTTTGGTCAGCAGGGGTGGGTTCTGGCTTACCTTGCTGACAATTCACTCCTTGACGTGCCGCGTGGGCGCACATGTGCAAAAGCAAAAACCAGCTTATGTGCATATGCAGAAGCAAAAATCAAGATGGTGCCACCGATAGCGCCACTGAGAGGGCCAATTCTGGGGCATGACAGGCAAGTTACTATTGGTTTCATAAAAGTAGTCCAATCCAGGGGGAACCCACCCCTGCTTATGGACAAGCAGTGGAGAGGATTAGGAATAAAATGTATAAAGTTGTATGTGGACATGGTGACTGAAGTTACTGGTGATATGCATGTCAGTGATAGTGATGATTTCAGTCTATCAATTCTGCTAGATCTGCAGGTCAGTGGTTCAAATCTCACCACCGGCTCAAGGTTGACTCAGCCTTCCATCCTTCCGAGGTGGGTAAAATGAGGACCCGGATTGTGGGGGCAATAGGCTGGCTCTGTTCAAAAGTGCTATTGCTAACATGTTGTAAGCTGCACTGAGTCTAAGGAGAAGGGCAGCATAAAAATTGAATGAATAAATAAAATAAATAATTCAGCTGTGGGTGGATGTAAGAGATTATAAATAAATAAATCCAGAATAGTCTGCATAGTATTCAATAAAAGGTATTAACATTAAATCTTACGCTATTAAGGCGCTGAAATAATCTAGAATGGTGCAATTCTTGCATATTTTTGTAAGTTGCAGCAATCTTTCTTTTTTTCTGCTTGAGCTATTAATAGAGAGCTATTTTTCTCTTATTACTCAAACATTTTTTTCTATTTTACATAAAAGGAGGGAATATAGAAGACAAATAATTTTGGCACCAGGCTCATGTTGCTCACTTCCAACACCGACAAAAATTTCATAAGGGACATTTCTGAAGTTGAAAGGTTTGTTTTATTTCAAAATAATAACATACATAACAATATATATCGGCATTCCCTAATTGGATACCCTCCCAATATGTTAGGACAAAAGCTTGCAGAATTTGCAACCACAATGTGAAATGCTGAAAGTACTAAGTTGGAAAAAGCTGTAAATTTCCATTTATTAAATTTATATGCCAAAATTATACACTAAACTACCCAAATAAATTGTTTTACATAAATGTCTTAGCCTATAACTCTGAAATATTCATAACCTAAAAACCAACTGCCAAGCACATGAATTTTGATCACGTGACCATGGGGATGCTGAAAAACGGTGATTAGCGTTATAAATTTGAATGGTCACTAAATGAATTGTTGTTAAGTCGAGAACTGCCAACTGTACTGCCAACTTTGGTCTAATTTTGTCATTACTAATACAATATTTTAATCTTACTAGAAACTCAAAAATTACCCAAATTCTATCACCAAATACAGTAGTACCTCTACTTAAGAACTTAACTTGTTCCGTGACCAAGTTCTTAAGTAGAAAATTTTGTAAGTAGAAGGAATTTTTCCCATAGGAATCAATGTAAACACAAATAATGCGTGCAAACCCATTAGGAAAGAAATAAAAGCTCATAATTTGGGTGGGAGGAGGAGGAAGAAGATGAGGACAGTCGCTGCCGAAAGAAAGTGAGGGGAATAAAAAAAAATCCAAAATTTTAGGGCTTAAAAGAAAGAGGGACTCTGAGGCTGGGAGGAGGAGCAAGCGCCTCCCATAAACCCAGCGCGAGGCTGCCTCCCATACACTGCGCCAGAGAGAGAAACCCAGGCAGGCGAGGGGGGGGCCTCCCTCTTCAAGCGTCCAGAGAAAGGAAAATGCTCCATTCGCTCTGGACTGCCAAAGCCTCCTTAAGCACCACGAAAAGGCTCCTCTGCCAGCCCAGATGGCTGGGATTAGAGGGGGAATGGCAGGAAACTGTCTGGGCCTTCATGCCACTCAAATTTCCTGGGAATTTTTTCCGGGCTCTTAAGTAGAAAATGGTTCTTAAGAAGAGGCAAAAAAATCTTGAACACCCAGTTCTTATCTAGAAAAGTTCTTAAGTAGAGGCGTTCTTAGGCAGAGGTACCACTGTACAGTGATCCCCCGAGTTTCGCGATCCCGAGCATTGCGAATCGCTATATCGCGATTTTTCCACCCGATGACGTCACTCCCTTCCTTTCTCATCTTTCTTTCTCTCTCTCGCTTCTTCCTCTCTCACACTCTCTTCCTCCCTCTCTCATCTCTTTCTTTCCTTCTCTCTCTTTCTCTATCTCTCCCCCTCTTGCTCTCGAGCGGCAAGCGAGCAGCTGGGCGGGCGGGTGAACGGGCAAGCGGCAAGCGAGCAGCCGGGCGGGCGAACGGGCAAGCGAGCAGCCAGGCGAACGGGCAAGCGGCCGGGCGAGCGGGTGACGGGCAAGCGGCAAGCGAGCAGCCGGGCGGGCGGGCGAACGGGCAAGCGGCAAGCGAGCGGCCGGGCGAGCGGGTGACAGGCAAGCGGCAAGCGATCTTGGGGTTTCCCCTTTGCCTGGGCGGCGGGAAGACCCAGGGAAGGTTCCTTCGGCCGCCCAACAGCTGATCTCCTGCCGCGCTGCGGAGCAGATCAGCTGTTGGGCGGCCGAAGGGTCTTCCCCGCCGCCCACACGCAAACTCCACCATCTGCGCATGTGCGGCCATGGAAAAAGGGGCGCGCATGCGCAGATGGTGTTTTTACTTCCGCACCACTACATCCCGAAATATCGATTATCGCGAGGGGTCTTGGAACGGAACCCTCGCAATAATCGGGGGATCACTGTATATGATTTTTGCCCCAATCTACCAATACAAAATTTATGTCACTCTCTTTTGGAAGATTTTCTGCATGATTCTAACAATTCCAAAATGTAGACAAAAAGCTCTTCGGGAAGAAAATGCAGAAGGTAAAACTGTCCCAGTATTATAATTTAAAAAACAGTTCTCAAAATATTAAGAATGCATTTATTAGAAAAGTAAGTCTGGAAAATGTCTTTTGAATTTTATTCCAAAAAGGTGCTCCATGGTATGGAATGTGTGGAAGATCAATGCCGCACCTGTTTGCAAGTTCATAATGATCCTCCTCTGAAAAAGCATTTCTAATTTCTTTGCAAAATTATTCGTGGTACCATTATTTATTAGAACTGTTCTTGAAAACTGTTTCTTTGCCTTGATGACTTTACTGGCTTTTTCAAACCTCTTCACTGTCATTGATGTCAGTGTCATTGAGAGCTAGTGAGGCTACCTCTCTGCATTTTACCATTTATCTGCAAATACTACAGACTGGACCCCGGAAGTCCTAGCTAAATTTTTCAAATTTGTCAGAATTTTGCAGAAACAAAGTTGGGAATATTTTGTATCCTGGGTTTTAACTGAAAATTAAACCTAGAAGGAATTTAGATCTATTTAATGCACTTAGGTAGGGCAGAGGTCTTCAAACTTGGCAACTTTAAGGGAGAATTCTGGGAGTTCAAGTCCACAAGTCTTAAAGTTGCCAAGTTTGGGGACCTTTGGGGTAGGGCAAGATTAAAGCACTACGCTCCCATTTCCTCTTATTCCTCTAGAAGGCCTATTTACCCTTTGATTCTCCCCGCGTCCTTCCTGTTCTCTCCCCAACTGCTGCCAAAGTGTGCACAATTATAATCCCCCATCCTTAGCTTTTTCCTGCTTTCAGGCTCTCAATCACAATAATTGTGTTTTACTTTTCAATGAGAACCAAACAGCCCTGTATTATTCCATATACAGTGATACCTTGTCTTACAAACTTAATTGGTTCCGGGACAAGGTTCTTAAGGTGAAAAGTTTGTAACACGAAACAATGTTTCCCATAGGAATCAATGGAAAAGCGATTAATGCGTGCAAGCCCAAAATTCACCCCTTTTGCCAGCCGAAGCGCCCGTTTTTGCACTGCTGGGATTCCCCTGAGGCTCCCCTCCATGGGAAACTCCACCTCCAGACTTCTGTGTTTTTGTGATGCTGCAGAGGAATCCCAGCAGGGGAATCCCAGCAGTACAAAAACGGGTGCTTCGCTGGCAACGGAAGTCCGGAGGTGGGGTTTCCCAATGAGGGGAGCATCAGTGAAATCGTGGCATCACAAAAACACTGAAGTCCTCGAAACCCCACCTCCAGACCTCTGTGTTTTTTGTGATGCTGTGATTTCACTGAGGCTCCCCTCACTGGGAAACCCCACCCCCGGACTTCCGTTGCCAGTGAAGCGTCCGTTTTTGCACTGCTGGGATTCCCCTGCAGCATCACAAAAACACAAAAGTCCGGAGGTGGAGTTTCCCTTGGAGGGGAGCTTCAGAGAAATCCCAGCAGTGCAAAAATGGGTGCTTCGCTGACAACGGAAGTCCGGAGGAAGGGCATCCCAGCGGCGGTGGTGGGTTTGTAAGGTATATATATAACACAAAATGTTAAAAACCCGAATTCTGGTTCCTGTACACCCCATCCTAAATTATCTATTTCTGTACAGGAAATGGTTCATATATAGAATGTTTGGTACATGTAATGTTCAACCTATGGTCAATCTACTCAGAAAAAGAGTACTTTCTGGCTCATAAAGCACTCCTGGCCATTGTAAAAGGTTACCAACCACCCCACTTCGCAGTCACATGATTGTGATTTGAGTGGTGCTTGATTACCAGTTCATACTTATGACCAGTTGCCAAGCTCCCCACAGTCATGCAATTGCCATTTGCAATCTTCTCGGCAGGTTCCCCCAGAAAGTTCAATAGAAAACCAAGCAGGGAAGGTTATAAGCTGCTGCTGCTGCTGCTGCTGCCTGCCAAGAGACTCCCTCTCCTGTCGAGGGCTGGCTGAAAGAAATGTTTGTTGGGGAGAGTTGAATTCCTTCGGCAAGATGAAAAAATGGAGTTCCGATCCCACAGACCCAAGCTCCGGGAGTGTTGAGATTGCAGTCACTGAGCAAAGCAGTCTCCCGGGCAGCTTTCGTAAAGACTGTTTCACTCAACAACAAGGTGAACCCATTCCCAATTGTGGTTGTAAGTTGAAGACTACCTGTAAGGGAACTTTTACTGCTGCACGAATCCCAGCGACCAGTTAGGTCCCACAGAGTGGGCCTTCTCCGGGTCCCATCAACTAAACAATGTCGTTTGGCGGGACCCAGGGGAAGAGCCTTCTCTGTGGCGGCCCCAGCCCTTTGGAACCGACTCCCCCCAGAGATTAGAATGGCCCCCACCCTCCTCGCCTTTTGTAAGCTCCTTAAAACCCACCTCTGCCGTCAGGCATGGGGGAATTGAGATTCTTTCCCCCTTAGGCCTTTACAATTTATGCATGGTATGTTTTGTATGTATGTTTGGTTTTATAATAAGGGTTTTTAATTGTTTTACTATTGGATTGTCACATGTTGTTTTATCACTGTTGTTAGCCCCCCCGAGTCCACGGAGAGGGGCGGCATACAAATCAAATAAATAAATAAATAAATAAATAAATAAATAAATGAATAAATAAATAAACAAACAAACAAACAAACTTTACATCTAGAAGAAGTTGATGAAAGCAAGGAAAGACAATTGAGAGAGAGCAGGTTAAATCCTGCACTAGAAATGTACAGGCTTGAGTTCTAATCCTCTCTTAGGCATGAAAGCTGACTGGGTGGCTTTGGGACAGATGCCCCCACAGTGTTATTGTTGGCAGGCATAATAAAAGACAGGAATATTAGGCATGCATGCTGCTTTGAGCTGACAAAAATGAAAGAAAGATAAAATCTGATTAAACAAATAATACTACTAATGTTTATGAAGTTGTCAACAGAATTATAGGCACAATGGGCCAAATTGAAAATAATACTGAGTCAGATATGAACAGAAAGACCATGTTAAACTTTTGAATCTTACTTTTACTGAATGTACTAAGGTCAGGATAAAGAACATTGTCTCTAGGAATTTTCAGTGTGATTTTAATATAGTGAACAAATCAGAATCACACATTATAAATTGCTTTTGGGGAAAATAATTATTCAATTTCTGAAAGAATTTTGCCATGCTCTGTCAGGACTGTGGGAAAAGCAAGTTCAACATTCAAATGCTCTCTACATGGCGCTACATTTGAAGAGTGTTCGGAAACTTCAAATCGTCCAAAATGCAGCCGCGTGAGTGGTTATGGGCCTTCCAAGGCATACCCATATTTCACCATCACTCCGCGGACTGTACTGGCTGCCGATAAGTTTCCGGACACAATTCAAAGCCCTACATGGCATCGGGCCACATTACCTCTGAGACCGCCTTCTGCCGCACGAATCCTAGAGCCCGGTCAGGTCCCACAGAGCTGGCCTCCTCAGGGTCCCATCAACCAGACAATATCATTTGGTGGGGCCCAGGGGAAGAGGCTTCTCTGTTGGGGCTCCGGACCTCTGGAATCAGCTTCCCCAGAGATTCGCACCACCCCCACCCTCCTTGCCTTCCAAAAAATTTTAAAGACCTATTTATGTCCCAGGTCTGGAGCCATTAGATCCCGCCACCCTGACCAATGAGCATTTTAGTATTTTTATGGAATGAATGGTGATGAATGTTTTTTAAATTATATTGGAGTTTTAAAATTCCTTTAGTCGTATTAATTGGATCTTTTGAGATATATACAATTTTGTACTTTTTGATATGTTGTGAGCTGTCCCCAGTCCTCGGAAAGGGGCGGCATACAAGTCCAATAAATAAATAAATAAATAAATAAATTAAAAAATCTGATATTCCTTTTTTAATAGAAAAATGTTCTCTCTATAAATTTAGCATTTTATAGCAAATAAGTACACTGAGGATTCCAGTTTATGTTCTTTGGATATTGTAGTTTCCTACACAGTTAAACTGCAGAATATTTCAACAATCCATGTAATGAGTTTGTGAGACCACAATCAACCTAAGATTAAACTTTATCACATTCTGCTGTACACTCTGATTATAATCTGTGTGATGCCTAACTTGATTTTCATAAAAATATGACCTTTTTATTTCACACATAATTTAACAGGAATTTCAAACAAAGTGCAATATATTCAATATCATAAGAACAGACTTCCAAATTTGTATTATGAAAAATATAAACTAAAATAGGCAAGACAGCTGAAGGCTTTTGGCTTGCAAGATTCCATGTAGTCCTAAGAATTCAATCCAATGTTCTACAAAAATATTTGAAATAAGTGAGTGCAATTCATCCTCAAAGACAGCACCCATGCACATTTTTCAAACACAACTATTGGAATTTTATAATATTAGCATTATGATGATTTGACTGAATCAAATAGCTTCCTTTTGGAGCTACTTATATTAGAAATGTCTAGAGCACAGTGATCCAGGGTTCAATTACAATGGGATGTATAAGTAATGCAGCCCACTTAAAGAAGACAATCTGTAGATAAATGCAACTAGAAAGCAGAGTAGAAACATCTAAGTGTTGGGACACGGTGTATTAAAAGTGCTTCTTTAAGTAATCAAATACTTCTGAAAGTGAGATCAAAGCTAAGCAAATGCATACAGGTAATTCAAGAGTTAATTCTAGCACAGTGTCCTTAGACAACCCTTTCTCTGGCTCAATATTACAGTTAAGAATACTGCCTCTAGTGCTTAGTGCTCCCACTTACAAGTTCACTGCAGTAAGATTTGCCACTAGGCAGGCAGGCATAAAATGAAGCTTTTAATTAAAGTTGGCATTTTAGGCTACTATTCAGGAACAGCCAACATGCTAGCATGATCTAGGCTCTAGCACTACGGGAACCCAGTGCAAACTCCTTACAAACCCCCAGCATAATGTTTACGTTTATGCTGAACTAATATTTCAGCTTTATTATTAAAAATTTGGCAACTCTGAAAAGTATAGCTATGTAATACAATTTCCCCCCATAAAGACCCACCTAATGCTTAATGAATTGTCCACAGCACTAGAATACATTAAAACACAACGAGCAGCAAAATGAAACACATTAATGTCAGAATTGGCACACAGTACCAGAGGGCTGTCTGGAAGATGATTTTATTTGATGATACGAATTCTTCCTTTATGGAACAAATGGGGGGGGGGGGGGGGGCGGTTGTCCAATTTTCTCTATACAGTAATACCTCATGATACGAACTTAATTGGTGCAAGGAGGAGGTTCGTAAGACGAAAAGTTCGTAAGACGAAACATTGTTTCCCATAGGAAACAATGTAAAGTCAATTAATCCGTGCAACCAAAAAACCCCCCGCAAAAAAACGGCTTTCCGGCTGTTTTAAAAGGTGACAGCCGGCCTGGGGGGCTTCCCAGCAACCCCCCCCGAACCCGGGTTCGGGGGGGTGCTGGCAAGCCCCCCAGGCCGGCTGCGACCTTTTAAAACACCCGCGCCGCTTCGCAGCTGTCTCCTGAAGCCGAACGCTAAAGCCGAACTTCCGCGTTCGGCTTCGGGAGACAGCTGCAAAGCGGCGCGGGTGTTTTAAAAGGTCGCAGCCGGCCTGGGGGGCTTGCCAGCACCCCCCCGAACCCCTAACTTTTGCCGAACTTCCGGGTTCGGGGTGGTGCTGGCAAGCCCCCCAGGCCGGCTGCGACCTTTTAAAACACCCGCGCCGCTTCGCAGCTGTCTCCTGAAGCCGAACGCTAAAGCCGAACTTCCGCGTTCGGCTTCGGGAGACAGCTGCAAAGCGGCGCGGGTGTTTTAAAAGGTCGCAGCCGGCCTGGGGGGCTTGCCAGCACCCCCCGAACCCCTAACTTTTGCCGAACTTCCGGGTTCGGGGTGGTGCTGGCAAGCCCCCCAGGCCGGCTGCGTCCTTTTAAAACACCCGCGCCGCTTCGCAGCTGTCTCCTGAAGCCGAACGCTAAAGCCGAACTTCCGCGTTCGGCTTCGGGAGACAGCTGCGAAGCGGCGCGGGTGTTTTAAAAGGTCGCAGCCGGCCTGGGGGGCTTGCCAGCACCCCCCCGAACCCCTAACTTTTGCTGAACTTCCGGGTTCGGGGTGGTGCTGGCAAGCCCCCCAGGCCGGCTGCGACCTTTTAAAACACCCGCGCCGCTTCGTAGCTGTCTCCCGAAGCCGAACGCTAAAGCCGAACTTCCGCGTTCGGCTTCGGGAGACAGCTGCGAAGCGGCGCGGGTGTTTTAAAAGGTCGCAGCCGGCCTGGGGGGCTTCCCAGGAACCTCCCGAACCGAACCCGGGGTTCAGCAAAATTTTGCCTCTTCTTACGAACTTTGTTCGAGTTACGAACCGGCGTTCGGGAGGCTTCTGGGAAGCCCCGCCGCCCGGCTGTTACCTTTTAAAACAGCCGCGCGGCTTCCCAGCTGTCTCCGAACGCAGGTTCGTAACTCGAAAAAAGTTCGTAAGAAGAGGCAAAATTTTGCTGAACCCCGGGTTCGTATCACGAGTTGTTCGTAAGACGAGGGGTTCGTATCTTGAGGTACCACTGTATATCAAATTTATACCTAGATCCTTAATTTTGATTGTCTACATTTTTAATAATTAAGGCTGAGTTTTATTCAGTTTTCTATGGATTATTTTCTGATTACGGTTGAAGCACACTAATATAGGATTAGTATTTTGAGGATCTTCAATGTTTCAATAAATCAAAATCCTTCTAAATTTAGATCTATTCAATACTTATGATATTTTAATTTCTCACTACAGTATTAGAGCTTTCTACTTTGGATTCTCTAGTTGACTTCCCACGAGAAAACTACCGTATTTTGCATCTCCAGATTAATTTCTCTCCATAATGCCTAAATACAGTAGTCCTCAACTTATAACCCTTTGTTTAGTGATCATTCAAAGTTACCACGGCACTGAAAAAGTGACTTATGACAATCACTGCAGAATCTCCATCATCACACGATCAAAATTCAGCTGCTTGCCAACCAACTCATACTTATGATGGTTACAGTATCCCGGGATTAATTTTTGAGACAAAGCAAAGTTTAGTGGGAAGCCTGATTCATTTACCATGATTCCCCTAAAATAAGACCTACCCTGAAAATAAGCCCTATCATGTTTTGGAATGCATGAGCTTAAATTAATCCCTACCCCCAAATCAGCCCTAATTAAGACTCCACCCACCTCAGGGTGCAGAGGGTAGGGTGAGGTGAGGCATATAGATAAAAATTAAGCAAGGATGGATGGAGGGGTGGACCTGCCCTATTCACCAGGCCTCGCACACCCCAACACATGCCTCACCTTCTTCTGTAGCTGCTTGCCAGTGCTTGCGCGCATCGCCACTGGCCTCCGTTTTGCCGTCAGAGCCTTCCGGGAAGTCCTTCTGCAGCTGAGAAATGGGCTACGGATTGACGCATGTGGCACCCCTGGCTTCCGTTTCGCCTTTAGAGGCCTTCTGGAAACCCCTCTGCAGCTGATAAGAGAGCACCGGATCAATGCGGAGCTTTGTTATCGGCTCCAGGGAGTTTTCCGGAACGAATCCAAAGGCAAAATGGAAGCTGGGGGCAATTCACGCATCAATCTGGAGCCCATTTTTTCAAGTGCAGAGGGCTTTCCAGAAGGCTCCGATGGCAAAACGGCGATGCGGTCTGAGTGGTGGCAAGCGGCTGTAGAAGTGGGCCAGCAGCGGGCTCCTGCTGGCTGGGGCGACCAGTTAGGTCCCACAGAGTGGGCCTTCTCTGGGTCCCGTCAACAAAACAATGTCGTTTGGCGGGGCCCAGGGGAAGAGCCTACTCTGTGGCGGCCCTAGCCCTCTGGAACCAACTCCCCCCGGAGATTAGAATTGCCCCCACCCTCCTCACCTTTCGTAAGCTTCTTAAAACCCACCTCTGCCCTCAGGCATGGGGGAACTGAGATATTCTTTCCCCCTAGGCCTTTACAATTTACGCATGCTATGTTTGTTTGTAGGGATGTTTGGTTTTACAATAAGGGTTTTTTAGTTGTTTTAGTATTGGATTTATATGATGTTTTTTATTACTGTTGTTAGCCGCCCCGAGTCTACGGAGAGGGGTGGCATACAAATCCAATAAATAAATAAATAAATAATTGGACACCCCCTCCCTAAAAAAGAAGTCTTAGTCATTTTTTTAAGAATCAAAAGGAAATAAGACACGGTCTTATTTTTGGGAAAACACAGGTACTAACTTAATTGCTGTGATTCACTTAAATGTAGTAAGAAAGGTTGTAAAATGGGGCAAAACTCACTTAACAACTCTCTTGCTTAGCAACTCAGTTGTGGTCATAAGTTGGGGACTATAAATAGCACAAATTCTGATGTTTATTTAAAACCAATTGATATTTTTTTCTCCAATTTTCAGATATAGCTTTATTCTTTTTTTTCCCCATTTCAGGTCAATCTGTTTGTGTCCTTGGAGAGTAAAAATGGGAAGAGAGAAAAGGAGGAGAAATGGAAAACAAGTAAGCATACAGAAGGTCTGTTCTGGGTCCTATTCTTTTTAATATGTTTGTGAGTGACATAGGGGAAGGTTGGTAGGGAAGGTTTGCCTATTTGCCGATGACTCTAAAGTGTGCAATAGGGTTGATATTCCTGGAGGCGTCTGTAATATGGTAAATGATTTAGCTTTACTAGATAAATGGTCAGAGCAATGGAAACTGCAGTTTAATGCTTCCAAATGTAAAATAATGCACTTGGGGAAAAGGAATCCTCAATCTGAGTATTGCATTGGCAGTTCTGTGTTAGCAAAAACTTCAGAAGAGAAGGATTTAGGGGTAGTGATTTCTGACAGTCTCAAAATGGGTGAACAGTGCAGTCAGGCGGTAGGGAAAGCAAGTAGGATGCTTGGCTGCATAGCTAGAGGTATAACAAGCAGGAAAAGGGAGATTATGATCCCGCTATATAGAGTGCTAGTGAGACCACATTTGGAATACTGTGTTCAGTTCTGGAGACCTCACCTACAAAAAGATATTGACAAAATTGAACGGGTCCAAAGACGGGCTACAAGAATGGTGGAAGGTCTTAAGCATAAAACTTATCAGGAAAGACTTAATAAACTCAATCTGTATAGTCTGGAGGACAGAAGGAAAAGGGGGGACATGATCGAAACATTTAAATATATTAAAGGGTTAAATAAGGTCCAGGAGGGAAGTGTTTTTAATAGGAAAGTGAACACAAGAACAAGGGGACACAATCTGAAGTTAGTTGGGGGAAAGATCAAAAGCAACATGAGAAAATATTATTTTACTGAAAGAGTAGTAGATCCTTGGAACAAACTTCCAGCAGACGTGGTAGATAAATCCACAGTAACTGAATTTAAACATGCCTGGGATAAACACATATCCATCCTAAGATAAAACACAGAAAATAGTATAAGGGCAGACTAGATGGACCATGAGGTATTTTTCTGCCGTCAGTCTACTATGTTTCTAAGATCTTAGATATATCTTGATTATATATAGTTTGCAATTGAAAGTCTGTCCCTCCTCCCCCTGACAGTTATCGTCACACCACAATAGGAATCGCCAATCTGTCTCACTAAGACTGCATCCTTTTTACTCCTATTACTGTACTATATTACATTTTTATTGACTATTCATGTAGAACTGAAAAAGAACACATTGAGATTTTCCCCTATTTTATTCTCATGAGAAACTTTTGAGGTAGACTGAGCTGGAAAATGCTGATTGGTCATTTAAAAAGCACTTAACAGAGTCTCAAACTACTTAACCACTGGTTCTCCACATTCCCATTAGTTTGCTAAGAAAAGGAAGACTAGAATAATGACTCCTTTATAATAACTCAAGTGCCTTGTCTCTACAACGATATATACTGTTTCAGAACTGTATATGATAGGACTTAGTAATTATTTTGTAGATATTAATAAAACAATTGAATCTACCTCAAATAGGAAATCCATACTTTTTGGTAGGGTATGAATATGTTGAATTTACTTGTCTGCTTATTAAAAAAAATACAGCTTGACTTTACAGATAATTCTTGCATACCTATCTCATTCTCAGTTCTTGGGGTTCAACCTCTTATTCAAAAATATAGATGCTACAAGGCAAAATTCATAAAAATGGAAGAGAAATGCCAGAAATACACCTTTGAAAATGTATAGGCCACTAAATCCAATGTTCAGCTCACTATAGGAATACAATATAAAAATTCTGACTGAATTACCTGTTAAATTTCCACATTATATAGTAAACACACACCAAAGCTTGCTTTGACACTGCTAATCACTTTACCTTTGATACTTTCTCTTTAGTTTGCATGGAAATTATTTGATTTCAGACAACTCATTCTTATGCAACCCGCCCATGGTACATATTGTAGATGTTGCAGCCCAAGCCTATGTCCCTGGCTGGACTTTGAATCTATTCTCTGATTCACCTTGTTCTTTAACATCACTGTTTATAATCGAACAAATATGTAAAGAATGTCAATGGCTCCTTGTTTAAAGTTCTTTAAAGCCTTTAAAGGCAAGGAGGGGGTGGTAGTGGAAGCAGACAATATATCTCTAAAGTAGATTCAGTTTAGCTTGTAATCATATGGGATAGAATACAATGATTCTATGTTGGGAGTAAGAAGCAGGTAGGTGCATTTCACAGGGTTTAGGAAAACTGTATGATTTATGTTATGTGAACTTCAATAAGTGCCCAGTTATTTCACTTGTAGGCAAACCAAATATTGAACTAGGCATAAGCATCAGAAGACATTATAGCCATGTATAACTCCCTAACAATATGCTGTACAATGCATGAAAAAAATGGCATGTAATTGTCACTTACATTTTATTTTATAAGTCTAGGTCTGCAAAATATCTCTAATTGTCTTTAACCATGCAGTGTTTTCCAGTCCTAAAATAACTGACTCTTAAATTCTGTGTACCTTAATCAATATTTTTTAAATTAACACATTTATCTGAATAAGACTGAACATCCACTGTAGCTAATCATTAGTTTGTTTCTGAATATCATCAACGCACTCATACAATTCTAAGAAGAAGCTCTTCCTTCAAAATCATTCACAAATGCAATTACCAGGAAAAGCTTTGAGGTCACCAATAGCAACTAGGTGATCACATTTCTTCAATGCAAGAAATCTACATTAGCATTACTCACTTTGTTCTGTCAACTGCATCTTTAAATGTAGCAGACAGTGAAGAAACTATGCATGCGTAGAACACACGTTAACCTATATTTACCTGTTATGGCACTTAGTGGAAATAATGAGAAACGTTATTACAAAGTCTTTGTAATTCCTAAGAAAACTTCAGCCTGCTTTCAGCTGTTAGCAAAATGTCATTTTCCTTAGGAACAACTTTACATTCCATATTCAGCAAATTTCACTTTATTGTCCAATAATTTGAGAGGGCTTTGTTGTAGTCCAGAGGTGTCCAAGCTTGGCAACTTTAATCCTGGAGTATTTCAAATATCAGAATTCCCCAGCCATCTTTACTGGCTGGGGAATTCTGGGAGCTGAAATACTCCAGGCTTAAAGTTGTCAAGGTTGAAGATCTCTGTTCTAATTTACTGATCTTAATTTTTCTTCTGATTCTGCATTTAGTTTATCCGTGGCAATTAGAAGATTGTATAGAATGCAGAATAAATATAATTCTTTTTAATATAGTTGAGTTTGCGTATTGCTGGCATTCTATAAATACCCAGATAGTTTTCTTTACTGCTCAAGGGAACTAGTCTGCCTTTACTTTATTACTCTTTCTGGTAGTTGCCCATGTAAGTCACAACCAGGTGGTGAAGATAATTAACTAGAGATGAGTCTTGATAGAAAACTAGAGACATGGGTCAAGTTCAAATTCCCTTTGTAATTCTCCATATTTCTCAATCAGTCAGAAATGAAATTCATTAGGTAATTTGTACCAGTTACTCTTTTCCAGCCTAACTACTGCTTGAGATTACTGCGGGAATAACATTGAGGTTGGAGGTGTAGAACTAATTATGTTGCCTTGAGGTTCCTGGAGAAAAGTCAAAACACAGGCATGAAACCATAACAATCCTATAATTCAAGAATCTTGGTATGTAGTAGTTTATTGTTTATTAATTGATTAAAATTTTGTTTATCCTTTGGAATCTAAGTTGTCTCTCAACTATTTATAAAACATGATAGCAAGATAATAGAAAGAACCTCCAAAAATGAAAACATAAAACACATATGACCCATCCATTTGACATCTCACACATTCCCCCTCCCAACGTCCTCCAAAAGAGCTCAGTCTTCACTCTTTGTCCAGAAGAGGGACAGAATGGGGGGGGGATGACTTATTTTAAGTAGGAGGCCATTCAGGATAGTTTTCATCACTGAGAATCCTAGAGAATTACAAAGACCACCAAAAAAATTGAGAATTCAAAACGCATCACATTGCTTTTTGATCTAAAAATTAGCATCCTGAAAGCAAAGTTGGGAATAGTCTTCCTGAATTAGATCACTTATTTCTCCAGTTGTATACAATTGTGCAGCTTTATTCATTGCATTATTTATCTGTGTAATTCAAGGGACAAGGAACAATACAGCCTCACTCAACTTCAGAACTCTGAGCAATGGAAATGAAATTGGGAGGGGGGAGAGAGAATCAATAAATCAATAAAGAGAGAATCAACAAAGCTAGAAGGGATCTTGGAGGTCTTCTAGTCCTACTCCCTGCCCAAGGCAGGGGTCCTTATACCATGATGGACAAGTATACAAAATACCCCTAAAATATTTGCAACAGAATGGGAGAAAATGTAAGCCAGAAAAATGGGAATAGGAGGAGAAGAAGGCAGAAGGTGGTATGGGTGTCAAGAAGAAAAAAAGGCTGTCTAGAAGAGTATAATTCTGTCACTCATAGGGAAGAGAGTTGTGGCAATGTCTGGAGTAATAACGTACAGGGAAACTGAAGAAGGTGGGAATGTGGTACTTAAGAAGTATGTGTGGTGGAACAAGATAAAAGGTCACTAATATATATATAAAAGCATAGGCACCCTGCACAGTAAAGAGAAGGTTTTAGAACATGTGGCCATCCTCTCCATCTTGACTTTTCACTTCCTTGCCTCTTCGGAGAATATTCCAGATGTCTTGCAAAGATATGAAGGTAAGAAAAGGTACAGGAGACAGAGAGAAGTGGGGGAGAGGAGAAAGAGAGAAAGGAGAGAGAAGAGGGGAAGAGAGAAAGGGAAGATCTGAAAAGAGTAAGGGAGAGAGAGAGAGAAAAGAGAGGAAGAGAAGAGAGAGAGAGAGAAAATGAGGGAGAGAGAGTGAACTCTCCAAATTTAATTCAAAAAGCAGAATGCACAAGTGGGGCTGAAAAAGTGGAAATAGCTTTCCTAAAAGCATAACTTTCACTTTTGTGGCATGCCCAACCCTGTTAGCACATCATGCATTTATAATGACTGCAAAAGAAAATGAAAGGAAAACTTTTCACTCCAAGCACACCTGCTGGACTTAACAAGTCAGGGTGAATGAACCTTAAAACTTTAAAAAGTCACCTTTGGGTTACATTTATTTCCCTGTGAAACCCAAGGTAGTCTTTTTGATCTTCATCCAGCGACTCACAGCTTCACCTAATTTTTTTTTTTAACTACAGAAAGGGACAAAAAAGCCCAAACCTCCTTGGCATCACACACACACAAAACAAAACAAAACAAAAAAGCCTGTGTGGTAATTTGAGGAAGCAAAACAAAAGGTTGCGTAACCCGCGTTTTAACCTTTTCCCCGCCGTTTTGCACAATGCCCTCCTGCCCGAAAAAAGGGCCGGTGACTCCCACCCAACTCAGCCGAAAGTTTTTATGGGGGCCGTAAACGGCAGCCGGGTGGCGAAAGTCTCGGAGAGCGGGCCAGCCCTTCGCAGCCTCCACCCGGGGGAGACGTGGGCGAGAGAGGAAAAGAGGCGTCTCCGCCGACCCCCGGGCAACGCCACCGGCTACCTGGGCAGGCGAGATCGGGGCCGCCGGCTTGAAGCCCGGCAGGGCGATCGGGAGACCCCCGGGCGGCGCCTTCCAGGAGAGCGGAACGAGCATCATCCCTGCTTGCTCCCAGGATCGGCTCCCGCCCAGGAAGGCCCTTTGAATGCCCAGGCGGGAAATGCAAACCTCGCTCGGGCGGCGGCGGCGATCGATCGGGCAGGGCGGCCGGTGGACGGATCCTCCAGGGCAGCCCTGGCATCCGCCACGCGCGCCGGCCGGCAGTGCAGGGAGAGGCCCGGCGCGGTCCTCGGCACCTGCCGAGCGCCGCGATCTGACGGGAAGGCCTCGCCCGCTGCCCGTCCGCCGCCGGGTGAAGCCAGGACGGAAACCCAACCGCCGCCACCCGGGCCGCCCTCAGGGAGGGACTCACCGACGCTCCGGTATCCCAGGATGGCGATTTTACGAGACTTGGACGGTGGCATCTTCTCCCCGCCGAGCACCAAACTGCATCAAGGGCTGCGGTGGCGGAAGGAGCAGCGGTGGCGGTGGTGGCGGCGGCCGATCGGGGAAGAACGTGCGGGCGCTTGAAGGCTCTGCTGAAGGGGCAGCTGTGATGACCTGCGCGGGACTCCCGTGAGGACTGTCTGACGGACGCGACGGCGGCGGCGGCTTTTTAGTTCATGTGACGACAACCGCCATCCTCCTCGGCCCCGCCCCCCCGCGCGCGCGCACTTGGCGCTTCCACTGCCCGTTTGCCTGGCCAGGGATACCCCCCCTCCCAGCATGGGGACGCCCCCCGGAAGGAGGCGGAGAGAAGAGGGGCAACGGCTCCGCCCATTGGCCCCTGGAAATTTCGCGGCGTCATTGCTCTCTCCGCCCAACGGCCTCCTCCTCGCGCTCGTGAGGTGCACGCTCCCCACCCTCTCGCTATTGATTATTTTTTTTCTCCCCCTTCGGCGCTTCAGCTATTGCCCGCAGAGGGTTGCGAGAAAGGCGGGGTCGGGAAGGATGCTGCTTTTTGATTGGTTTAAAGCGGCGGCAGGGCGGGGCTGCGCGAGGACAGAAGGGCGTGTGTCGCCCGCTCATGCATGCTTCCATGCGGACTCATTGTCAAAATGTTCACAAGGCGAGCGGTGGGCGGGGCTTCTGGTATTCGCGGGGAAGCGGAGGCGCCTCCGCCTGGGAGCCTGTTTTCCTAAACCAGACTGCGAATAGTGGTTGGTTTTTTGGTTTGCCTTATTTTCAGTTTAAACTAGCATTTCTCAGTCTTGACAACGTTAAAGATGTGTGAACTTCAGCTTCCAGAATTTCCCCAGCTACGTGCTTGCTGAAACTTTGGGGAGAGTTGCAGTTTGTTAGTTTTAAAAAGTTGCTGAGCTAGCTGTGGAATTCTGGGAACTGAAGTCCACAAAATGGTCAAGGTAAAAAATAAAGAGCTTTAAAGTACAGTGGGAATATTCCTGTTTGAACATTTCCCCTTTTCAGGATGAAGGTGGTGCTTTTCCTTGGAAAAGCAAACTCCACAAAACTAAATAAAAGCGGAAATTAATTTTCTTTTTATGAAATTTTATTAGAATGAAGCCAATTAGACAGCAGCAAAGCTTCCTGTGCATTAAGCTTCTCTGATGGTAAGACTGACTACCCTATCCCCATCCCCAAATAGGACATCCCCTAATAATAAGCCCAGTCGGGCTTTTGAGTGCTTATTTCAGGGCTCAAAAAAATAAAGGGAACACTTAAAACAGAATATAACTCCAAGTAAATCAAACTTCTGTGAAATCAAACTGTCCACTTAGGAAGCAACACTGATCAACAATCCATTTCACATGCTGTTGTGCACATTCATACAGAACAAAGTATTCAATGAGAATATTTCATTCATTCAGATCTAGGATGTGTCCTTTGTTCCCTTTGGGGTTTTTTTGAGAAGTATACAGTGTTCCCTCGATTTTTGCGGGTTCGAACTTCGCGAAAAGTCTATACCACGGTTTTTCAAAAATATTAATTAAAAAATACTTTGCGGATTTTTTCCCTATACCACGGTTTTTCCTGCCCGATGACATAATGTGTCATCACCAAACTTTCGTCTGCCTTTAATAAATATTTTTTTTAATAAACTTTAATAAATAAACATGGTGACTAATAATCTAAATGGTTGCTAAGGGAATGGGAAATTGCAGTTTAGGGGTTTAAAGTGTTAAGGGAAGGCTTGGGATACTGTTCATAGCCAAAAATAGTGTATTTACTTCCGTATCTCTACTTCGCGGAAATTCGACTTTCGCGGGCGGTCTCGGAACGCATCCCCCGCGAAAATCGAGGGAACACTGTATAAGACAGGATCTTAGGTAGTTGGTATAACCTTAAAATATTCTATAATGCAGCACTTTTGGTATGCAATTAGGGACAAGGCTTGGTTCTAAAATAATATTTGAGGGAAGAAGCAGAGTAGCTTGCTTTCTGCTTGCAGATTTGGATGGGGAAAAGGCAACTGAAACACAGTAAGGTAAGGACTATTTACGACCAGGATTGGGACCAGAATTTCTATTACTAAGCAAAGTGCTTGTACAGTGAATTGCACCATATTTTACAACTTTAGCCAGTTTTTATGGGAATCGTTGGCATCATTAACTGAATCATATGTTTGTTAAGGGAATCTGGTTTCCCCCATAGACTTTACTTCCTGGAGGCTTGCAAACGACAGACATCCCCAGTGCCAGGATTTTGATCTGGTGAGATGCTGCAATGGATGCTAGTGTGAGGACCAGTTGCAAGTCACTTTTTCCAGTGCCACTGTAATCTTGAATAGTCACTAAATGAATGGTTGTAAGTTAAGGATTTGCATTCATTGTGCTCCACGACAATTACTGCTTCAATTTACTGATAAATCGGCTCAGAAATGCCTACATTACGAGATGTTCCTTTTGGAAAGTAGGAATGCATCCCCTGAGCTTCCAACCCCCGGTGAAAGAAGAGTTTAGGAAGGTTCGGTTCCCTGAACAAACCCCATCCATTTTGTGCCCTTGTTAACAGCACACTGCAGTCAAAACATACACGTTCTCTCTTGGCCGGCCTTTAAGCAAACAGCATTCTGAGCAAAATGTCAGAAGTGGGGGGCTGGGGGAGTGCAGAAAGAAACATTTGTTCAAAACCACTGCACTGTAAATTGTTCTCCGTTTCCTGTGAAGTAAGGCTGCTTCAAAATGTCACTTGGATTGTACTACAGCGACGGTGTCAGGAAAGCAGAGATTGGTGAGTCGAGTATTGACTTTACGGCAGATGCAAAAGAAAGCCTGAAAGAAAGCTGGAACTGCTTGTAACTTCTCAGACTGCTTCCCAGGAACAGTTACATAGAAACATAGAAACATAGAAGTCTGACGGCAGAAAAAGACCTCATGGTCCATCTAGTCTGCCCTTATACTATTTTCTGTATTTTATCTTAGGATGGATATATGTTTATCCCAGGCATGTTTAAATTCAGTTGCTGTGGATTTATCTACCACGTCTGCTGGAAGTTTGTCCCAAGGATCTACTACTCTTTCAGTAAAATAATATTTTCTCATGTTGCTTTTGATCTTACCCCCAACTAACTTCAGATTGTGTCCCCTTGTTCTTGTGTTCACTTTCCTATTAAAAACACTTCCCTCCTGGACCTTATTTAACCCTTTAATATATTTAAATGTTTCGATCTATTAAAGGGTTAAATAAGGTCCAGGAGGGACCTTTGAAAGGCTTCAGGTTCTTTTTGTCTGAAAAGTGGATAAATGTCCAGAGACTAGAACAATGTGGACAAAATAATGAAGAATGAGTTATTCTCCATTATTTAGTACAGGGACCATTCAATGTCATTCATGCATCCACTATCAGGCACAAGAAACTAGGAACCAGAATAGAGTTCAAAAGCTCCGAGTTTATTCCATGCAACTATACACAAGAATCTGATGTACCAACAGCCAAGGCAAATTGGCGCCAGATAAGAGTCAACAAACTTCAAGGGTGGTTAGACATAGGTCAGTTTCAGGAGCATAGAGACTCCAGAATGATGATAAATTTGACCCTGTCCTTGGGCTCAGCTTGGTCATCTTCTACATCCACCCCAAAGACATTACAATAACTAATTTAATTAAACAAATCTACATAGCCATGAAACTCATACATAAATGACTCCAAATAGCTCACATAATTAAAACCACAATATAAAAGACTGCTAAAAATTATACCCCACCCACGGCATCAGCTGCACAATTAAATCAACTACTTATTTGGTTTCACCTCTATACATGGTCTCTAGTACCATTGACCAAATCACATTTTAGAGGCCTTTTGAAAAAGGAACATTTATTATTTTTATGAAATTTTATTTGTATCTTTTTAAAAAAATATTGTAACCTGCCCAGTTACTTGGTGGTAAATAAGCAAACAAACACGGTGGGAGTCAACTTTTTTCAGGTGGAATGATCTTCCATAGGGAAAGGGCCATCACCTTGAAGGACCTTTTTTGTAGTCCCATAAGATACATACCTAATTGATGGGACCTGCAACATATCTTGCCTTCCTGACCAGGTGGATGTAATAGCAGTTGGTACTTCCTTTGGGTAAAAAAAATAAAGGGCAATTTGTAAGTTTCTGTGAGCTTCTATTGGGCTTTCTCCAATAGCAGAAATCCTATTTCTTGTTGTCATGACAGATGGAGTACAGAGGTTGGGAATATATTCCAATCAATGCACACAGAAAGAGGCAAGCTGCATGAAGAGGTTGTTGCACATCTTTGAAGGCAATGGAGAAATACAGTGATACCTTGTCTTACGAACTTAATTGGTTCCGGGACAAGGTTCTTAAGGTGAAAAGTTTGTAAGACGAAACAATGCTTTCCATAGGAATCAATGGAAAAGCGACTAATGCGTGCAAGCCCAAAATTCACCCCTTTTGCCAGCCGAAGTACCCGTTTTTGTGCTGCTGGGATTCCCCTGAGGTTCCCCTCCATGGGAAACCCCACCTCCGGACTTCTGTTTTTGCAATGCTGCAGGGGAATCTCAGCAGGGGGATACCAGCATCGCAAAAACAAGCACTTTGCTGGCAATGGAAGTCCGGAGGTGGGGTTTCTCATGGAGGGGAGCCTCAGGGAAATCCCAGCAGCACAAAAACGGGTGCTTCGCTGGCAACGGAATTCTGGAGGCGGGGCATCCCAGCGGCGGCGGTGGGTTTGTAAGGTGAAAATAGTTTGTAAGAAGAGGCAAAAAAATCTTAAACCCCGGGTTTGTATCTCGAAAAGTTTGTATGATGAGGCGTTTGTAAGATGAGGTATCACTGTAATTGTAAGCAAGCAGTGGAAGTGTGTGAGATACTGTCAAAAAACCCAAGATGTCAGTCAAAATAATGCAATAAAAGCTCTGCACGTGTGGATTTTAGAAAATGCATATAAAAATGGGAGGAGCTTTGATTGCACCACGGTGGCCATCATCTTGACCATAACCTATTAGAGACCCTGGAATGGAATTAGGGATTCATATCCCTGCAAAATCAGAATGCTCACAAGATCAGTAGAGCTGTAGAAATTCCAGCTGATCAGATCAAAACTGCAGAGACAAATCAAATGAGCTCTGAAAATAAGGCCAAAATGTTCAAGGTACAAAAGGGCCAGGTCTCAACATAGCACCCACTTGCAGATTTTGATCTCCTTCCTGTACATACAGTTGAAGCAATGTGATTTGCATTGTTCTCTGCTTGTCTACCTTTAGACCAGTGTTTCTCAACCATATTAAGATACGTGGACTTCAAATCCCAGAAACCCCCAGCCAGCCTGCTGCTGAGGAACTCTGGGAGTTTGTCAAACATATCTTCAAGTCATCATAATTGAGAAACATTGGACAAAAGAAAACAAACAGAAGCGAGATTGTGGCTACATGTATGTCCCTTTCTTTACACCCAGTCTCTGTAAGTAGCCCACTTTTCTCTATTTTCTTCCTCCAGTGTATGTGTATATTTTTCTCTCACCCATAGCTAGAGGTTGGTTTTCAAATTGCTCTGTCTCCATCTAGTGGTGGTTCCATGCTCAGCTCA
Source organism: Erythrolamprus reginae (assembly GCF_031021105.1). NCBI lineage: Eukaryota > Metazoa > Chordata > Lepidosauria > Squamata > Dipsadidae > Erythrolamprus > Erythrolamprus reginae. The sequence continues at coordinate 9,152,381 of NC_091963.1, forward strand.
GTGTGGGACTCTGGGTCGCAAGATGCTGAGGACGGAGAGGGGACTCCCCTTGATCCAGCTTGTAGGGGGTCTACATGCAGAAGGACACAGCTGTTTTTCTTCCCTCGGCATCACATTGGGTTCTTCTGCTCGATGAGTTGCATATTTGGCTCAGTAGTTCTAACATTTATATATATGTATATATAAAGGGATTGGATACTGTAGCCGAGAGGATAATTCTCTGCCTTACAAGGCAAAGGTTGCAGGTTCAAGTCCCAGTGGGCATGGCTAGCTGATGAGGCCAAAATAAGGCCAAAATAGATCTATTCTAGTCTCCCTAATTTTCATATTCAGCAAAAAAACATGTATATATATATGTCATTTTTTTTTGCTGAATTTGAAAATTAAATATAAATATACATATTTAAAAAAAACCAAAAGTTGCATGTGGCGTTAGCAGCTGAAGCCAAGACAGGTGCGACACAGAGTAGGCAGAACGCAGCTGGCAAGCAGAAATTCAACAAACCGGGAAGTATAATCTGGCTGTGCCCCCTTCATTGACCCTGCTTCTCCTCATGTTTCTTTTAATAATGGCAGTTTTATAACCTTTCTCCTTACTGTATACAGTGTATATTTGTATCCTAAGTTGAGTAAAAATGTAGGCTAAGTTGATTAAAAAAAATCATATTTTCAGTCTTGATTCAATGAATGAACCATTCATGAGCTGAAAATACAATCATGTTTGAATATGTTGCTGCGATTAGATAAAGGTTCCCCTCACACATGAATGCTAGTCGTTTCCGGCTCTAGGGGGCAGTGCTCATCTCCATTTCAAAGCTGTAGAGCCAGCGCTATCCAAAGATATCTCCATGGTCAATTGGCTGGCATGACGCTGAAGGCCCATGGAACGCTGTTACCTTCCCACCAAAGGTGGTCCCTATTTTTCTATTTGCATTTTTACCTGCTTTCTAACTGCTGGGTTGGCAGAGGTTTGGACAAGTAACAGGAGCTCACCCCATTACGTGGCACTAGGGATTCGAGCCGCCAAACTCCTGACCTTTCTGATCAACAAGCTAGGTCTGCTTAGTTGTAAATTCAGATTTCTCAATCTTGGCGAGTTTAAGATATGTGGACTTCAACTACCAGAATCCCCTTGCCAGCATCCAAAAGAATTCTGGGAACTGAAGTCCACACATATGAAAATTATCAAGACTGAGCATAATATAGAATATTAGATTTTGAGCACTTGCAAGATTGTTTATGTAATGTTTGAAGGAATCCAACCATTTAATGGTCACAATTCAAAGTGTTGGTCATGACCTTTAAAGTCCTACATGGCATTGGACCAGAGTACCTCTGGAACCGCCTGCTACCACACGAATCCCAGCGACCGATAAGGTCCCACAGAGTTGGCCTTCTCCAGGTCCTGTCGACTAAACTGTCGTTTGGCGGGCCCCGGAGAAGAGCCTTCTCTGTGGCGGCCCCGGCCCTCTGGAACCAACTCCCCCCAGAGATTAGAACTGCCCCCAGCCTTCCTGTCTTTCGTAAACTACTTAAGACTCACTTATACCCTCAGGCATGGGGGAGTTGAGACACTTTTCCCACAGGCTATTTTTATACTTTGTTTTATGTTTGGTATGAATGTTGCTGTTTGGTTTTTAAGTAATGATAGGGTTTTATATGTTTTTAATATTAGATTCGTTCCACTGTTATATTGTTTTTATTGATGTTGTGAGCCGCCCCGAGTCTTCGGAGAGGGACGGCATACAAATCTAATAAATAAAATAAATAAAAATAAATAATACAGGATAAATTTGAAAGACATCAGTCTAAAAATTTCAGGCATTGTTTGTACTGATAGCAAGGTACTGTGTTTTTTAAAGGAGACATTGAAGAGATCTGCATTGAAGGATCTGCCTAGAATGGACATGAAGATAGCAAAAGTAGTTAACAGTAGAGGGGGGAAAGTTATACAGTGATACCTCGTCTTACAAACGCCTCGTCATACAAACTTTTCAAGATACAAACCCAGGGTTTAAGATTTTTTTTGCCTCTTCTTACAAACTATTTTCACCTTACAAACCCACCGCTGGGATGCCCCGCGTCCGGACTTCCGTTGCCAGCAAAGCACCCGTTTTTGTGCTCCTGGGATTCCCTCAAGGCTCCTCTCCATGGGAAATCCGAGGACTTCGGTGTTTTTGCGATGCTGCGATTTCACTGATGCTCCCATCGCTGGGAAACCCCACCTCTGGTCTTCCGTTGCCAGCAAAGCGCTTGTTTTGGTGATGCTGGGATTCCCCTGCAGCATTGCAAAAACACAGAAGTCCGGAGGTAGGGTTTCCCATGGAGGGGAGCCTCAGGGGAATATCAGCAGCGCGAAAACGGGCGCTTCGGCTGGCAAAAGGGGTGAATTTTGGGCTTGCACGCATTAATCGCTTTTCCATTGATTCCTATGGGAAACATTGTTTCATCTTACAAACTTTTCACCTTAAGAACCTCGTCCTGGAACCAATTAAGTTTGTAAGACAAGGTATCACTGTATTCATATTTGCTGAGCTACTGGTGGATAACCAAGAAAGTGCTGGAGAAAAAAGCAATGGCAAATTGGTGATTGGTGTCTGAGGACAGGAGCAAAAACAAACTAGTTAAGTTAAAGGCTGTGTTCACTTTAGGTCATCATACCCTGAGAAAGTAATGTTGGAGTTGGGCAGGTGCAAATGAGTTTAAAGAATTATCCTATGAAAAAGATGAAATTGTGGAATAAAATGTTCTCACCAGTAAATTGTGTACATCTGCACACCTCAATTTGAATTCTGCCTTTATTTAAAGAGAGCATGGTCAAACAGGGCAGATGGATGCCTTTTCCAGATTGTTTTCTTCCATCAGTGTACATATTTAGTCTGTATAATTTTAAAAGTTAATATAAAAGCTGAGCATCTGTTCAACAAAATTAAGCAAGCTTTATAACTCTGTTTGAAATCTGTCTGCCTTTCAAGAGTTTGGTACCAGTATGCAATTCGGCAATGTAAAATTTTCCTTATTCAATATTTTAGAAAAATCCAGTGGTACTGATATACAGTAGTCCCTCACCTATCGCTGGTGTTACGTTCCAGACCTGGCCGCAATAGGTGAAATCCGCGATGGGGAATTTATCGACTGATAGTACTTATTTAAGTATTTATATTGTAATTGTTTGGTAAGTTTTCATTGTTTTAAGTGTTTATAAACCCTTCCCACACAGTATTTATTTTAGATACATTATTTAAATACAGTACAGTATTTACAATTTTTTAATTTTTTTTTTTGGGAAAAACCTGCCGATCGAGTTCAGCGGGCTGTTTAAATCTGCCGATCGACTTCCTCAGAAACCCGCGATGAAGTGAAGCCGCAGTCGGTGAAGCGCGGTATAGCAAGAGACTACTGTACAGGCATATTAAAGTAGCTGGAAAACTATCATAGATTTCATAGAACTGTTCAAAATGAGCATCGTGTGATCAGAGCTGAAGAAGCCACAAATTTCCCTAATCTCATTCCCTCAGGAATAACGGATCCCAGATTTTGGACACTTTCTATAAGTTAGACCATTTGAGATACCTTGGTTCAAAAATTGTTGCCTGTGATGCATCATTTCACCCAATTAAAGCTCATAGGAAAAGAGTGTTTTAGTAGTAGATAGATTTCTAGCACTATATTCTTACCTTCTGGCAAATTAAATTCAACGCACTTTATTCATTTAGAATACCACTATGTGATTTCTCTTTTTGGACAAATAAAACATGTTGGGTTGCAATACATTTAATAAACAATTTTCAACCTTTTGTGTAATGCACCTGTAAAGATGGTTTCTATCACCTGTTTTAGTAATGAGAGATTTGCTTCTTACATATGAATCAATGCTTTATTAATGAATATGGTGAAATTTAACTATCCACCAAAGATGTGTAAAAATTTGCAGAAATAAAAATAAATAAAGCTGCTTTTAATCAGTTTTGTTTACCATCTCTGTTCTGAATGTAACATTTAGAAACACACAGTTGTAATTAAAGTTAAAAGTAATCTACCGATATTTAAATTACAGCTTTTAGAACAAATCAAATGATAACTAAAATTGATTTGGTTTTAGGCTTAGCGACTTGAATTTTCAAACAGTGTCTTGTTTCGCAGAACAGGTTCTTTTACTATGATGGGCAACAGTGATGACATATTGTTGGCTTTTTGACATAAGGCACTCTGATATGAATATGCCATACACTTGCCTTATGTCAGAGTCTGTTGCTGACCAGTGACTTGTATCAGATTAAAACATAACATTAAATGCTATTCTTTTCCAGTGCATTTGAGATGGACATCAGATGAAATCTTTTGGCAAACATGTTGAAATGCAAGCCTGCATTGAATACAGAAGCTTTTTGTCATGCTGCTTGTTTTGCGACAGTCACTGGGAAATAATAGACTATCCATCACTTAGCCTAATACACACACATTCTCATCATCACTTGACTCTTCTCTACTGCCATCAATGTTCTTGAGGCAAAGATGACCCAGCCACTTTATTCAAATTCTTCTTTCCAAGGTGATTCTGTTCAAAGCAGTCATTCAGTTCCACTCTCCTTTTGCCGGGCGCCTGTTAATAAACAGCAATAGATAAATTTCTGGTATCTCTGTGTGATATGTGTATTTTCCCATTTACAGCTTGCTTTCTCTTAAAATATGTTTCCCTTGTAGTGTATTATCTGTAGGATTATTTCTCCTCTTTTTTATTCCTAATTAGTTCCTTTAGTGCAGTGGTCCCCAACGTTTTTTCCACCAGGGACGTTTCAGCAAGACAATTTTTCTATGGCCCGGTGGGGGCGGAAAGGGGTGTGGTTGGGGGCGGGATTAAGCATGGGGGTGCTGGTCCTCCCCGCCCCTCTTTTCCGCCATCACCCTGTGGCTGGCAGAACCTGCCTCTTGCCCAGCGGGAGCTAAGCGCTGGAGAGAGGGGGTCAGGCTGGCCCTCCTGCCTCCCCCCAGCCAGAAACGCAAAAGCGCCCCGCGGCAGAAGCCAAAAGAGGGCGGAAAAGTATAGTGTCTGAGCAGCAGTCCCTTTGGGACTGGGCGGCACAGAAATAATAAACAAACAAAAAAACAAACAAACAAATAAAAAACCCACCCTGTTTTGTGTCAGAGAATTTCAAAATAAAATACTGTACTGTGTGTCTATAACAGTGAGCTCATAATAGGGCAACCCTATCAATATCAAAATGCCACTTAAATAGTTGAGCTAGTTTCAAACTAGATTTTGATTTTCTTTCTCTCTTCCTTACTCCCATTCTTTTTCTTTCTCTTTTCCTTCCTCTCTTTTTTCTATCTGTTTCTCTCTCTTCCTCTCTTCCTCCTTCCTTCTCACTCTTTCCCTCTCGGCTTCTGGGCAGGTTTGGAAAACTCTGAGTTGATGATGATTTTTAAGTGAGCGATTGCTCACTGCTCAGCTTAGAGGGAACCATGGCGCCAAACATCAAGACCATTCAACTTGTAAAGTGGATGGCGTACAAACTTAATAAATAAATAAAAATAAACTTACCTAATACTTATTCCTTCTCCTATTTTTCCCCACAGTAGCCCTGTGAACTGAGCTGGGCTGAGAGAGGGATTGGTCCAAAGTCACCTAGTTGGTTTTCACGCCTAAGACAGGACTAGAACTCACCTGGTATCTAGCCTGGTGTCTTAACCATTGAAGAATCACTGGATTCTAAACCTAAGACTTAGCCAATTAGAAATTGGAAATGAAATTCCTACTTTTATAACTGCTTCTGGATCAAGTTTTAAGGATTCTTTTGAATGCTGAATGACTATTACATTTAAAGCACATGCATAAAAATATACTTATTGTCTTCAATTTCAATGGGTAATCCTTTCATAGTCTGCCAATGTTTTAGGAGTTGTTATAAAGATAAAAGCAACGTAAAATACTGATTGTGTTGCTAGAGAAAAAGCTTACTAGTCAAATGCGGAACTCATACCTGTTGGCGTAAGCACTAATGCTTGTAGGATGTCAGAGAGAGAGATGATACCTACAATAGTATCAGTTTCATTCACAACCACCAATCGATGAACCTACAAACACAATGCACATAACAGTAATGGCTGTTCAATTGTCCTCATAAGCACAATAAAAATAAGAATATTCAAGTTAAGAGACCATTGGATTATTTTATATAGAGGAATGCTTAGTTCCCAAATCAAATTAAGGTGAACAATTTAAGCACTTTCTAAAAAATGGATTTGTTTTCCTTTAGGGAGCCATTCTTACTTAAGTGATTTATTTAATCTACAAAGAGGAAACATTAGAAATGACATCTGTTTCCCCAAATTCCCATCTGATGTCTGGATCAAGATACTGTACATGTAGCTTTATTAACAATATGCCACTGCAACACATTCCAACTCCTGTTCTTAAGTACCAATCCTGTGCATTGGCACAGAGGTCCTTTCTGTGGACTTAGATAAAACTAAAGGCATATATATATTATACTAGAACAGATGAATTTTGCACAGCTAATCAAGAGTAATTGTTGGAAAACTAACATAGTATTAATTTAACAGCAATGATCCCCTTGTATGTAGATTATATTCATTGGTTCTAACAGAATTGCTACTGATTATATATACATTTAAGTACAAGATTCTTGATAAAAATAGAGATTATAACTAAATATTGAAATATAATCTAACAAGGAACAGGCTAATGCCAACAAGTCTATTTTTATGATAAAAGTGAAGTGTAATATTACCATCTTCAAACATAAACTATATTTAAAATTATAACAATCTAATAAAAGCTTCATCATAACTGTGCATTTTTATAATTTATGCTCTAAACAGTATAGTATGATAACATTTTCCCAGCAAACATTTTAACCCAAAGTCCAGTTGATTGCACCTGTCTTTTGGCCATTTTTGGGCTGTTTTCAGTGGAAGTTTTGGCCAAAAAAGAGGGGGCCCCCCTCCAATAAAAAGGCCAGAAATGGCCTTTTTTGGCCATTTTGGGAACTGCTTCCAGGCTGTTTTCTGGTGCTCCAGCACCTGTGAAGACCAGCATCAGAAACCAGAAGAGCAGCTGATGATGGCACGCATGCCTACAGAGAAGGCTCCGCGTGCCACCTCTGGCACATGCGACATAGGTTCGCCATCACGGGTTTAGGGGAATCAAATATATAGTCCTATTTAATAGGATTCAATCCAATCTGTAATATTAGATTAAGATTTGAATATTGTAGAAGTCAAGAGATGAATAAGCCTTCTGCATCTACATGCTGTTCCTCCCCCCCCCCCCCCCTTTTATGTGAGATGGGAAATAATTCAGAAGGCCATATTAATTATATCTTGCCGCTGGCCATTATTATGCTTATTTGTTTGTTTGTTTGTTTATTTGGTTGGTTGGTTGGTTGGTTGGATTTCTATGCCACACAACTCAGGGTGGCTTACAACAAGAATAAAATACAATACAATACAAGTGAAACCCAACCTAACACTAAAACTAATAATTAAAACTCAAATAGTATAAAAAGCCTTCATTCAACAGCCATCACACAATCACATCTATGACCAGAGCAAGATGTTAAGCTCAATGGCCCCAAGCCTGCTGACAGAGGTAAGTTGCAAAAGGCCAGGAGAGTTGGGGTGGTACGTATCTCTGGAAGGAGTTGGTTTCAGAGGGCTGGGGCAGCCACAGAGAAGGCTCTTCTTCCCCAGCCATGATTGCTTACCTGATGGAACCTGGAGGAGGCCAATTCTGTGGGACCTAACCAGCCGCTGAGATACATGAGGCAGAAGAGAGTCCTGTAAGTAGCCTGGTCCTAAGCTATGTAGGCAGGGATCAGCCCCGCCCAGAACTGGGGGGAATGCTGCTGCGGAAGCAGAAATGGAGCTGCACGTATAGCTCCATTACTACCCGCCATGCACATGCACCCGGTGCAATTCTGGTAAAAATTACTGGTTTTTTTCCCCCTTACATCTCACTGCCAGAAGAACGTTCGTGTGAGATTTTGGCTGTTGTACATACGCAGCAGCCAAATCTCGCTGTGGTGCCTAGAGCGGCAGCTGGGGCCATCAACAAGAGTGGCCTGGCGGAGCTCCAGCCACATGGCCCGCTGTCTGCTCTTCCGTGCCGCAGGCATCTATTGGCACATGCGGCAATGGTGCCTCAGTGCGGGAGAGAACAGAAGGCCGCATGGTAAGAACTTGGGACCACCTGGCTTGCTCCCCATACCATGGTCCATCTTCTCGGCACCCCTGCAGGAGGTTGCGCAAGCACTGGAGTGAGGCAAAAGGTAAGGGCCAAATGGGCTGCTCGTGGCATGGCACCGCAGTGAAACGGCAGGCTGCTTGTGGCAGAGCTGCCCTGCCTGGCGTAGCGGGCCGGCTGCTCATGACAGAGCCACTGCTTGCAGCGCGGTGGAGGGGGTGAGCAGACAAGCATGTATGGAAGTAAAACCCTGGAAATCTCTCTCGCACACATCCTCACGCACGATTTGGCTTCTGCACATAACAGCCTGTTCCGGTAGCACCGGGAATGGTGGCCCGCCGCTGCATGTAGGGCTTTGTAGGTCATAACCAACATTTTAAATTGCATCCAGACACCAATTGGCAACCAACACAGTTCACAGTGTGATGGTGAGATATGCGTATGCTATGCTTAGGAAGGCCCGTTATTGCTTGCACGGCTGCATTTTTCAACAACTGTAGTCTCCAAACATTCTTTAAAGATAGCCTCATATAGAGAGCATTGCAGTATTTGCTTTTGGCTTAGCATAAATTGTGTACATAGCCATAATAATTTAAGCAACTATGAGCAAAACGACCATTTCTGCCTTTTCCAAAAAAACATAATCAGAAATCCTAGTCATGTAGAATTAGTAATGGTATCTTTGAATACAGGCATTATGTCTGAATCTGGGAACTCCAGTTAGCAAAGATGCATGGAGATTTGGTGCTCTTAGATCCCAGCTCCAAGAACTTTACAGTTTAATCTTGAACTACCAATATTATCTTCTATTAGTCAAGAAAGGAAAATCACTTTAAACTTAAATAAGGGGATGCACTCCAAGACCAGGGAAGTCTTAATACCACTCTACTACGCCCTGGTCAAACCACACCTGGAGTACTGTATTCAGTTCTGGTCACCACACTTCAAAAGAGACACTGAAACTCTGGAGAAGGTGCAGAAAAGAGCAACCAAAATGATAAGGGGACTAGAAACCAAGACTTATGAAGAGAGACTGCGGGAACTGGGCATGGATAGCCTAGAGAAAAGGAGGGCCAGAGCGGACATGATAGCAATCTACAGGTATATGAGGGGTGCCGCAAAGAGGAGGGGATCACTTTATTCTCCAGGGCACCAGAGGGCCGGACGAGGAACAACGGCTGGAAGCTGACCAAGAGAGATTCAACCTGGAAATAAGGAAGAACTTCCTGACGGTCAGAACAATCAACCAGTGGAATAACCCAGAGGTCCCCAACCTTTTTTGCACCAGGGACCGGCTTTAAGCTAGACCAGTTTTCCATGGCCCGGGGGGGGGGGGGGAGCTAGCTGTCAGCGGCGCCGTAAAAGGGGCGATCAAGAGAGGAATGGGTGAATGAATGGACGGAGGGTGGGAAGGAAGGAAGGAAAGAGGGAAGGGACAGGAACAGAAGAAGGGTGCAAAGGAAGCAAGGAAAGGTGTGAAAGGGGAGAGTAAGAGAGGAAGGAGTGAAAGAAGGGAATGAGGGAGGAAAGAAGGGAGGAAGGAAAAGGAAAGCAAGAAATGGAGGGAGGAAAGGAAGGAAGGAAAGAAAGAAAGAAGGGGGGAAGGGACAGGAACAGAGGAAGGAAGCAAGGAAACTTATGAAAGGGGAGAGTAAGGGAAGAAGGTAGGAAGGAGAAAGAAAAGAAGAAATAGAGGAAGGGAAGGTAAAAGAGAGAAAGAAAAAGAGCAAGAAAGAAAGCAAGAAAGAGAAAGAAAGAAAGAAAGGCAACTTCAAAGAAAGGCTCACTGAGCATCTCTCACTCTCTCTCTCTTTCTCCACTGCAGCTGGAAGGAGAGTCCAGCATGGGTTATTAACCAATCCCATTGGTAGAGACTGAGTGAAAAATTTACATAAATTATTAGGCACCGCCCCCACACTGCTCCCATGAGCCCAGTTTTAAAAACTCAGTCACAGTGTAGAGACGTACTGAGTTTTGCTCTAGGAGCAATGAGTAAATAAAATCTGTCTTTTACATGTTTAATGTTTTTTCTTTTGTCTCCTTACAGGAAACGAAGACAAGGAGGACAGATGGGGTTGCTACCCTCCGCGGGCAGCAATCCCCAACGCTCTCCTCAGGGGTCGCTTCCCTCCGAGGGAACTTCCCCGAAAAGGAGCACCCAGCCTGGGGTCCCTGGCCTCCGTGGCCAGACCAGGGCTGTGAGCCAAAGGTGGGGGGGTCCGCCCCCCCCACTGGGAGGCTCAGGAGCGCTCGAGGAAAGACTCCGGGAGGACGGAGCAGCGCTCATCAGCTGTTCGGCGGCCGAGGAGACCGCCGCCGCCGCGAGCCGCCGCGAGCCGCCGCTAGAGACGCCGAAGCGTCTGACGGGCTGGGAAGCCCCCCCCCCCCGCCGTTGCCGATGCACAGAGGCAGCCGAAAAGCCGAGGACGCGGCTGCGGCTCGGCGGGGGACGCGGCGAAGAGCGGCCAGATGCCCGGGGCGGCCATGTGAAGCCGCGAGCGGCATGGGCAGCGCCATATTGGGGCCGCTTGGAGCGCGATTCCCCTATTGGCGCCAACCGGATGGACTTCCGGCAGCTGCTTGGCGCGAAGAGGCCAGGGACCTCAAGGCGCAGGCGCAGAGCCTCTGAGAGGCGAGACGCCATTTTTAAAGCAGCATTTGGTGACGAAGCTATTTATTCTGGCTACCGAGGAGTCTTTGGATCACAAAGGAGCTAAATTGACCATGGAGGACCAGCCTAGCGGCGAGAAGACTACATCCCCGGCCAGGCCTAAGGACAAGCCTAAGGGGAAGGCTAAAGATAAGTCCAAGTCCTCCCATTCCCCTGCTTCAGCCTCTTCTCTCAAGGAGGCTGAAAAACGCATCAAGGCCCTTGAGCAAAAGTTGGAAGCGGCCTTGCATAGCTCCCCAGCAGCGGTCCCTCTGACTCAGAGGCAGGCCTTCACACCAGACCCAATGACTCCCTTGTCACCACTTGGCCTATCTGGGGCTAGACAGGAAGACTGGTCCCCAGACCAACCATTTACTACTATGCCACCTGTACCCCCTTCTCCAGCCCCTTCATGGACCAGGCCTGGGTCATCAGGACATCCCAGGAGAGATCCACAGGGGCCATCAGCCACGTTCACGCCCACAGCGGCAGGGCTGAGGACACAGGCGGGCACTTGGCAAGACATACCACCAGATTTGCAGGATTTAATTGCAAATGTATACACGCAGGGCATAGCGACTGGAGCCCACCAGTATGCCCCAGTACCAACACAAGCACCAAGAAATGTGTGGTCAGCACCGCCCCCCTCGGGCTTGGGGTCCCTTTCAGAAGAACCACTATTGGGGGAGGACAGTGAGAAAGAATATGACTTTTCTGAGGATGAGGCCCCCCCAGAGCAACCAACCCCTGCAGGCTTGTTTAAGCCAAATCTGTTTCGAACACTGCTATTTAAGGCCAAGCAGGTAATGAACTTACCTGGGGCGGCCAAAGCAGCTGAAGAGGCAGGCAAGACCTCAGCTACTCTCCTCAGGGAGCCCCAACCCGAGTCGGACCATTTCCCAGCTTCGCATATCTTCGTGGAAGGGGTCAAGAAGCCTTGGCAGTACCCGGCAGCGGCCCAGGGACCGTCCAATTTAGAACGCAAATTTTATACCTTCGATGAGGAGGTTGAAAAATTGCTCGAGTACCCCCCAATCGATGAACCGGTTGTAACCTTGGTTTCCAGCGCCCTGGTTCCCTCGGAGACAGGAGAAAACCTGAAACCAGAGGAGAGGAAGGCGGAGACACTGCTGCGGAAGATCCACCAGATGGCTAGCTGGGGATTCAGGGCAGCAGCAGCGGCATCCTTCCTGAATAGGGCATCCCTGCTGTGGCTCCAGGAGATGCAATCTCGATTGGGCCCGGACGAGGGCAGACTTCGCCAGGATCTGAGTAAGTTGCAGGCGGCAGCTGAATTCTCCGCGGACGCCACCTTGCACGCAGCCAAGTTTTCCAGCAGGGGGATGGCCACGGCCCTGTCGGCCCGTCGCCTGCTGTGGTTGAGGAACTGGCCAGCGGACCTGAAGTCCAAGTGGCGGTTGGCATCGGCACCATTCCAGGGTGCGACACTCTTCGGCGATATCTTGAACAAGGTCCTCGTGGAGGACAAAGACAAGAGGAAAGTTCTTCCCAGGTCGGGCAGAAGGCAGGATCGGAGGTCCACCCCTTATGCGAGGCGGCAACAGCCGCGATGGGATAACTCTGCCAACACGACACAGCAGCAAAGACCCTTCAACCAGGGTCAATTCACGCAGCACACCTACAGAAGCGACCGGGGGTCGTTTCAGGACCGACCCAGGGGATACCAACAATCCCGGCGGCCCTTTCGGGGGGGCAACCACCGAGGTTTCCGCCGATCCAAATGACTTGCCCAGCCAGCTGCCGATCGGGGGGAAACTACAGCACTTCAGTACCTCCTGGCGCAGCACGTCCTCCGATCAGTGGGTCACCGCCACAGTGTCGGGAGGTCTACGGCTGGAGTTCGTTGGGCGACCCCCCAACCGAGTTATACACTGTCCAACGCTCCGAGATCCTCGGAAGAGACTACAACTGCAAGAGGAAATTTCACATTTGCTGGAGATCCAGGCCATAGAACCGGTACCCGCCCCAGGAGAGGGGCAGAGGCTTCTATTCAAGGATCTTCACCGTGCCCAAGACCTCAGGAGGCTGCAGGTTAATCCTCAACCTCAAACAACTAAACATTTACATCAAATACCGGAGATTTCATATGCACTCCCTACAGACCATCCTAGCCTCAATCAGGTCGCGCGACCTTCTGACGTCTATCGACTTGAAAGAGGCGTACCTTCATGTACCCATACACCCGGAGCACCGAAAATACCTGCGCTTCTGCTCCGAGGGAGTGCACTTCCAGTACAGAGCTATGCCATTTGGCCTTTCCTCCGCCCCACGAACCTTTACCAAGCTTCTGGATGCTCTGACGGCCCACCTGCGAGGGCACGCCATAAGGTTGATGGCATACCTGGACGACATCATTATATTGTCCAGGTCCCAAGTGCAGGCGAGGCGGGATCTGGTTCAGACCATACAAACACTGGAAGACCATGGCTTCACCATAAACATGGACAAGAGCCAACTGACACCCAGAACCAGGCTACAACATCTGGGGGCCATTATAGACACCCAAACCAATACGGTGTCACTCTCCCCAGAGAGGCTAGAGAACATCCAGCGTCTCATCGCCAGCCTCAGCCAACACAGAAGGGTTCCTCTATCGTTACTTTCAAAGGTTCTGGGAACCCTGGTGTCGGCCATCGGAATCGTTCCGTGGGCCAGACACCATATCCGGACCTTGCAGTGGTTCTTACTGCCAGCTCAGAGGACAAAGGTCAGCCACTCCCATCGGCAGGTCAACTTACCTCGGGAGGTCAAGGAGTCCCTAAAATGGTGGAAGTCCCAGGCAATTCGCAAGGGATCACCATTCCTCATGCAGGACAAAGTCATCCTTACCACAGACGCAAGTCTTTATGGTTGGGGAGCGCACATAGGACATCACATGGCGCAGGGCATCTGGACACCTACAGACTTAAGCCCCATAAACATCAACTTCCTCGAGCTCAGGGCAGTCCACTTAGCCCTTCGGACCTTCCTACCGTTCGTTCTGAACAGGCATGTCTTGATTTTAACAGACAACGTGGCGACCAGAGCCCACCTGAACCACCAAGGGGGTACGAGGTCGCAACGCCTTATGGAGGAGTCCAACGAGCTGTTCAACTGGGCCGAGGCACATCTAGCATCTCTGTCTGCGGAACACATCGCTGGGGATATCAACACGCAGGCGGACTGGCTCAGCAGGACCACCTTGGATCCATCAGAATGGAGGTTGGATCCAGGAATCTTCCAACAGATGTCTCACAGGTTCGGGGAACCCTCGGTGGACCTGTTCGCTACTCGGCAGAACGCTCAGACACCGAGGTTTTACTCGCGCTTTCCGGAACCGGGAGCGGAAGGGGTCAACGCCTTACTGACACCTTGGCCGACCGGCCTGCTTTACGCATTCCCTCCAGTGAACCTGATTCCAAGGGTGGTGGAGAAGATTCTGAGGGAGCGGGCGGAGGTGCTGATGATAGCACCGCATTGGCCACGTCGTCCGTGGTTCGCCGACTTGACTGCTATGTCCAGGTCACCACCATGGAGGATTCCGGATCACGTCATCTCCCTCAGCCAGGGGTCCCTGCAACATCCGGATCCCCAATGGCTACAACTAACCGTATGGCACTTGAGCGGCACAGACTGAGACATCTAGAGTTGCCGGAGAAGGTCATTGACACAATACAGGCCGCAAGGCGCCCTTCAACCTCTCGGATTTACCAAGCGTCGTGGGCGGCCTTCTGCAGGTTCTGCGACAGAGCAGGCAGGAATCCCAGAGATGCTTCCGTAATTACGGTATTGGAATTCCTCCAGTCAGGGATAGATCGGGGATTAGCCCCCAACACCCTCAGAAGACAGGTAGCGGCACTTGCTACCATGGTCCAGACATCAGAAGCTCGATCTCTAGCCTACCATCCACTAGTTAGAGACTTCATTCGGGGTGCTACAAACAGACACGCACCTCCGGTTAGGAGGTTTCCATCTTGGGACCTCACACTAGTGCTACAAGCGCTCACGAAACCACCTTTTGAGCCATTAAGGACGGTTTCCCTACGGATCCTTTCCATAAAAACGGCCTTTCTAGTGGCAATCACGTCGGCACGCAGGGTCTCTGAGCTTTCAGCCCTTTCTGTGAGGCCGGATTTGTGTATATTCCATCCCGACAGGGTGGTACTCCGTCTGGATCCCACCTTTATTCCAAAGGTGAATACACAGTTTCATAGAAAGCAGGAGTTGATCCTGCCGGACTTTTGCACACATGGAAATCACCCTTCCGAACTACGTTGGCATAAGGTGGATGTCAGAAGAGCCTTAAAAATATATATTAGGCGAACTGAACCGTTCAGGAAATCAGAGAAACTGTTTGTCTCTTTCTCTCAACATCACATGGGACTTGGAATCTCAGCCAAATCCATTAGTCGTTGGCTAAAAGATTGCATCACGGAGGCCTATAGAGCGGGTGGACACACCGTTCCAGCAGGATTAACGGCCCACTCGACCAGGAGCGCAGCTGCATCGGCAGCCTGGTCCACGCAGGCTTCTATCGATGACATCTGTAGAGCAGCTACCTGGGCAGCACCATCTACGTTTATTAAACATTATAAGTTGGATTCGTTTGCTTCAGCGGAGGCTGCATTCGGCAGGCGTGTTCTACAGAGAGTTTGTGCATCTCCAACGTCCCTTTCAAGACCTTCTCCCTCCCATGGACCTTAAAACTTTGGCATATCCCATGCTGGACTCTCCTTCCAGCTGCAGTGGAGAAGACCCGTTGTACCTACCTGAACGGTCTTCTCGATGCACTGGAAGGAGAGTCCAAACCCACCCGGCATGTTGAGTTCAAGGGTCGCCGGAGATGGGAGTTATAGTTATGTTTTGGCAATAAAAGTTGGTTATCCTCTTACATAGTTTTTTCGTTTTTAAAACTGGGCTCATGGGAGCAGTGTGGGGGCGGTGCCTAATAATTTATGTAAATTTTTCACTCAGTCTCTACCAATGGGATTGGTTAATAACCCATGCTGGACTCTCCTTCCAGTGCATCGAGAAGACCGTTCAGGTAGGTACAACGGGTCTTCTATCCCTCTTTCTTTCTTTCTCTTCCTTTCTCTCTCTCCTCTTCCTTTATCTCCTCTCTCTCTCCCTCTCTCTTTCTCTCCCCCCTCTCTCCCCTTTCCCTCTCTCTTTCTCTCTCTCCCTCTCTTGCTATCTCTCCCCCCTTTCCCTCTCTCTTTCTCTCTCTCCCTCTCTTGCTATCTCTCCCCCCTCTCCCTCTCTCTTTCTCCCTCTCCCTCTCTCTCTCTCCCCCTCTTTCTCTCTCTTCTTCTCACTTTCTCTCTCTTGTTTTCTTTCTGTCTCTTTTGCTTTCTCTCTCTCTCACTCTTTCTTGTTTTCTTTCTCACGCTCTTTCTCTCTCTTGTTCTCTCTCTTGCTATCTCTTTCTCCCCCCCTTTCTCTCACTCTCTCTTTCTCACTTTCTCTCTATCTTGCTGTCTGTTGCTATCACTCACTCTCGTTCTCCGTTCTTCTCAGCGGTGACGCGCGCACGCCCTGCCCGCCTCACCTTTGCGAGAGCACTTTCACCCCGGGCTCTCAGCAAGGGGGTTTGCAGGAGAGGTGGGGCCGGCGAAGGTGATATTCAATGTCGGGGGCGCACAGGCGGTTGCACGCGCTCCCTATGTCCCTGCTAGCCCACTCGGAATATTCAAAATAAGAAAAGCCTTCGCCGGCAAAGGTTTTTCTTATTTTGAATACTCCGAGTGGGCTAGCAGGGAGATAGGGAGAGCGTGCAACCGCTCGTGCGCCCCCGACATTGAAGACCTCTGCTGAGAAAAGCCTTTGCCGGCATTTCCTCTCGGCGTCAAGGAGGCGCAGCGGCGGGCGGACAGAGGGAAGGGGGGGCAGCGGCGTCCCTCCTGGCCTTGGCGGGCCGCCCGACCCTCCCCACCTCCTGCAAACGCAGCGGGCGGCGGGGGGAGAGCGAGGAGCCGGTTCCGGCGGGCGCGGGGCTTGGCTGGCTGGCGGGGGGAGCGCCGCTGGTGGTGCGGAAAGGCCGAGGGGGCCCTGGCGCCGCAGACCGGCTGAAAACCCCCAACGGCCCGGTGCCGGTCCGCGGACCGGCGGTTGGGGACCTCTGGAATAACCTACCAGCGGACGTTGTGAACTCCAATACTCTGGACATTTTAAAGAGGAGATTGGACTGCCATTTGGCTGGGGTGCTATAGGGTTCCTGCTTAGGCAGGGGGTTGGACTTGATGACCTGCATGGTCCCTTTCAACTCAATCAATCAATCAATCAATTAATTAAATTACATTAAAATAAATAAAATAAATAAATGTAAATTGGATTCTTTGTAAGCCATTCCTTGTTTTTCTGGATCAAACACTGCTTTCACATAAAAGGGAAATGAAAAACTGCATATTGAATCCTTGCATTTATAACCTCTATAGATTTATAAAGCAAAGGAAAATCAAAAGCAGAGACGTAACTGCTTCACATTTAATGATCAAGTTGCCAGTCCCACCTTGTAACGCCTGTATTTAACAGTTATATGAAACAGTTATAGGCAGCAGATCTTTTTTTACTCCTCTTCACTTCATTTAATCCAATTGAGGGTCTTGTAGAACTCATCAACTTGTTATACCGTGTCTCATGTCTAGTAATTTACTGTTTAGGTTACTGTAAATGAATTGTATACGAGTTTTAAAAATGGTCTCAAAAATTCTATTTCTCAATATTTGATAGCAACAGCATTAACTGGACTGATCAGAGGATCGAGGGAAAGTTGTTCATTTGATTAAAAAGGCAAACAGATTATCATTTCTGCAGGGTATTTCAAGAAATATTATCCTTTGGTAAAATAAAATGACAGTGATAAATGATCCTACCTAGCATTCCTACCTTAAACGGAATCCTAAGGGCCACTATTTCCCTATTCCTACAATAAAGGTGATATTTTATGGCAGAAATGGGGAATCTATGGCCTTTTAGATGTGCTGAACTTCAACTCCCAGTATTGTCTTGTTAGCCAGGCCATGCTGTTAAATTTCAACAACAACCTGAATGGCTCAGATTTCCCACCTCTGTAAACTGCTCTTCTTGTTACCATTTTCTCATTTTGTGTTGTTGTGATTCAGCCTGAGGCTCCTCAGGGACCGGCTGGATTTCTGCCGGATCCATGCCCAGAGGAGGAGGACAGTGAACAGGAAGGGGAGGACCAGGCAGACGGGGGAGAGGAACGTCAGGAAGAGGAGGAGGGAGAGCAGCCTGAGACCCCTGGGGGGGGGGGCTCTCCCCAGCTAGTAGCCTGGATTCATTGGATGAAGACGCACAGGCTATAATAGACATGAGGCAGCGACGTGCAGCTCAAAGACGGGGCCAATTAGAAAGGTATTTCCATCCCTGAATTGGCAACAGCTGGGTTTGGGTGTGGTTCTCCTCAGCAGGGTTGAAAAGGCAGGCCCGCCCTTACAGTCTTGTAGAGAGTTATCAACTGGGAGTCCTGTGACCTTGCTTCGATTCTCGGCGTCTCTGATCTTGGCTTGTGGCCTAGAAGTCTGGAAGACTTGGGGGAGGCGTGGGTTTTATTATCTCCAGCGTTGTTTTTGCCAGCAAGAATCCTGTTTTATTGCCTGGCCTTCGTGAAACCTCTGTGAAGCTTCATAGTGTTCCTGTCTGTAAGAACAGTTTTTGTTACCTGTGTTTGCTTTGAATTATATAAACTGCCTTTGCTTTTTACCAGTGTGTCTGGATACTCTTTTTGGTTGGTGTTGGCGTCTGGGGGGACCCAGACAGAACATGTGTCCATTTTGGAAACACTGCGAATTGAAAAGGACTGGTAAAAGAAAGGGTGGGCACTCTGTCAAAAGGTAAGCACACAGAATCAAGTCAAGATTTTCCAACAATGGAGGACAGAGGTGAACCACCTACCAGCCAGGCAATTTAGAGTTCCTCTTCTCTTGTATTTGAACAGTCATCCCCATCTGATACAAATGAGGAACACAGGAAAGAAACAGAAAAGGGGGGAAATTCTATTTTTATAGATATTAGTCTTATATTGGTGATATTTTATGTAGGAATATGTTGAATGGATTCAAATGTTTCTGACTGCTGCACCGATTTAATCAAGTAATCTTTCTTTTCAAGTTTGGTAACTTTCTTACACAAATGGACTCCTGAATAATATATAACTGTAATTAATTTGTTTGCTAAATTTATCTTTCTTTGCTGTAGAGCAGTGATTTTCAACCTTTTTTGAGCCATGGCACATTTTTTACATTTACAAAACCCTGGGGCACATTGAGGGGGGGGGGGGCGGCTTAAAAAGTTTGGACAAATTTTTTTCCTCTCTCCCTCCCTTTCGCTCTATTTCTCTCTCCCTCCCTCTTTCTCTCTCTTCTTCTTTTTTCTCTCTCTCCATCCCTCTTTCTTTCTTCTTTTTTGCTCTCTTTCTCCCTCCCTCCCTCCATGTCTTTCTCTCTCCCACTATCCCTTCCTCTCTCTCTCTCTTTCTCTCTCTCTTTTCTTTCTCTCTCTTTCTTTCTCTCTCTTGTTTTCTTTTTCTCTCTTTCTGTCTTTCTTTTTCTCTCTCTTTCTTTCTCTTTTTCTCTCTCTTGCTTTCTTTCTCTCTCCCTCTTTCTTTCTTTCTCTCTCTCTTTCTCTCTCTTGTTTTCTTTCTTGCTTTCTCTCTCTCTCTTTCTTTCTCTCTCTGAGCTTCGCAGCACACCTGACCATGTCTCACGGCACACTGGTTGAAACACACTGCTGTAGAGGCTCAAAAAAGCTTGACTCTTGACTTTTTTGTAATTTGTTTGTGTCTTCATTTGACTGCAGAGCAAAATATTTCAAGCCACTGTTGATTTTAGTTGTATAGAAAATAATTCAGGATATTTTGGTTTATTTTTTCTAATTATAGTTTGAAAAGATGGTAGTTGGAAGAAGATAATTGGAAAAAGAAACCATAAGCAATGACTGGTTATATGGGGAAATTACCCATGCATTCTCAAAATCCAGCCAAATACTATTTGAAAAAGCAGAAAGCAGTAAAAATTTAGGATACATGAATGTGTATGCTAGAATGAAATGGGTATACATTTCTAGCCTGCCTAAGTTGTCTGCAAGTGAATCAAACTTGCAAGCAAAGCAAACAACACCTTTATCCTACAGAAGATATGCAGTGTTTTGAGGGTACATCTCAATTATCCCTAATTTAGAATAGACTGCTGATTGCTTAAAAAGTGAGAGGTTGAACAGTTTTTTCTTATTCACTTTTTAAGCTATTTTAATTATCACATAAAGGTGTGTTAACAGAATGTTTCTATCATGCTGTTCTCACACATCTTCAACACATTTGTTCCTAGCGGTTCTTAAATGTTTTGATGGTTTAATCCATTCACATCAACAAATTTTTTCTAAACTATCTATATTTACATAGCAAGACCACTTGGAAATCTCAATAAAAGTGGCATACTTAGAAATGTAACAATCCTTATAAATCAATGTAAAAAGCAAAATTATATAATAAATTTACTGCACTTTTTTTAAAAAATGTGGCTGAATATGTTTGAATGTGTTTTGTATTATATCATGATATTCTTATACTGTTACCATCTATGTACTCTTTGGAAAAATCTCACAAGCAGTGCTATTCAAAAAACTACTGTGCCCACCTCCCAAATTCTCACCTCAGCTTTAACTATCCGATCCACAATTGTCTCCAGCGTTTCCAACTTATTACATTTCACAACACCTTCAAAATACTGAGAGCGATGTTGGAGAGCTTGTGTCACTGTGATATCTAAGTTATTATAAGTTTTTTCAGCAGCAAGATTCTAAGGGGGGAAAAGGCAGTTACAGATGAGTCAATTCCACTTTTTTATGCACAGCCAACAAATTTCATTATTTTACTCCAGAAGTGTGACCCACATGTTATGATTTAACTAATGGAAAAAAAGCGAAGTAGACAAACCTGTACATGCCCCCATGATATTACCATACATTCCATATTTTGGGTTAATTGGGTACAAGAAAAGGTTTTAAACAAAGCATACTACACATTAGTGGTACTTAATTTTTAACTTTCTAAAGATCTTGGAGTGGGGATGGGGATATGGAGAACATGTTGCTTGCCTGTCTCCTCTCAACTTTTTCCCTTTCCTTTCACTTTGTCCCAGCATTCTCATTAATGACAATTAGCAAGCCCTATTTAACCATGGTAGCATATTATAATTTTGAATTTAAAAGAGGCAATGATCACAAAAAGAGAAAAAAGCAGGAAAAGACAACAGAACACTTCTAATTTCCTATCTTTGATTTTAAGATATGAAAGCACGGGATACTGCAAACTATTGTTCAACCTCAACCAAGAATTTTATTCCCACTTTTTACATAGAACCCATGGAATAATTTAGATTAGTTTAGATTGCTTTAGATAAGATTAAATCAAAGTACAGTGATCCCCCGATCATTGCGAGGGTTCCGTTCCAGGACCCCTAGCAATGATCGGGTTTTCGCGAAGTAGCGCTGCGGAAGTAAAAACACCATCTGCGCATGCGCAGATGGTGTTTTTACTTCCGCAGCGCTAGCGAGGAGCCGAAGATTGGGGTTCCTGGGAAGGGGACTCAGCTGGGAAGCGGCGCTGGGGTTTCCCCACCGCCCACGCAAACTCCTCGCTGCCGCTCGCCCGCCCTTCGCCCGCCCACGCCGCTCGCTCGCGCCGCTTCCCAGCTGAGTCTTGAAGCCAATTCGCTTCAGGACTCAGCTGGGAAGCGGCGCGAGCGAACGGCGTGGGCGGGCGAGCCGCGGGCGCGCGGGCAGGCAGGCGGCGGACAAGCCGTTCGCTCGCACCGCTCGCGCCGCTTCCCAGCTGAGTCCTGAAGCCAATTCGCTTCAGGACTCAGCTGGGAAGCGGCGTGAGCGAACGGCGTGGGCGGGCGAAGGGCGGGCGAGCGGCAGCGAGGAGTTTGCGTGGGCGGTGGGGAAACTCCTCGCTGATGCCCGCCGCTCGCCCTCCCGCCAGCAAGAGGGGGAAGACCCAGGGAAGCCGCCCAGCAGCTGATCTGCCCGGCGCCATCTACGCATGAGTGCCCATAGAAAAAAAGGGCGCGCATGAGCAGATGTTGTTTTGACTTCCGGGTTGAAAAATCGCGATTTAGCCCGTTCGCAATGATCGGGATCGTGATACCCGGGGGATCACTGTACTGTATTCATAAAATAAAACCTCAAATTTATTTTTCTCATTTTACTTAACAGTTTTGCTGCTGTCTCTTTATAATATTTATGTGAAATTCACTATGCTAAACACAATTTCTAAATGCATCATACATTGCTTTTGGAAATACCATGTTACATGAACTCGGAGTATGATCTATTTTATGATTACTGTTCTAGTAGGGGAGGGGGGGGTAACTAGTTCAGTAGTTATAAAGAAGCTTTCAAAATATAACTTCATACAGAGTAACCCTAATCCTATGAACCAGGGCATATTACAGTGGTCAAAGTGAAAAACTAAGTCAAAAATATTCTTAAAAAGCAATAATACTTACTATAACATCAAATTTGGAATAAATATCTACAACTTTTCCTAAAAAGGGAAAAAGATAAGCCTTATAAGGTGATCGCAAATAATTTACAACTCAAATTAATATTATTTCCACATTTTGGAAAGAGAACACTTGCTTTTCTAGCTTTATGGGCTAAGGAAAACAACTAAGAAAAGAACACGAACTCTTTGACACAACTGAATTGCAAATTCAATATGAGAAGAAATAGAATATTTACCTGAACATTAAAGCACATATCCTTGTTTATATATTTAGATGTTTTGGAATATTAACAATTTTGGTGAATGACCTATCTTTGGAATAAATCTGATTCGTTTTGCTGGACTTTGACCCAGCAATGACAATGACATGGGGTGATTAGCCATATTTTTCGGCTGACCAATTCCGAGATGATATTGCGGAACTATGTTAGTTCCCAGTACAGTGGTCCCTCAATTTTCGCGGGTTCGAACTTCGCGAAACGGCTATACAACGGTTTTTCAAAAATATTAATTAAAAAATACTTTGCTGTTTTTTTCCCTATACCATGGTTTTTCCCGCCCGATGACGTCATACGTCATCGCCAAACTTTCATCCACCTTTAATAAATATTTTTTTTAATAAACTTTAATAAATAAACATGGTGAGTAATAATCCAAATGGTTGCTAAGGGAATGAGAAATTGCAGTTTAGGGGTTTAAAGTGTTAAGGGAAGGCTTGTGATACTGTTCATAGCCAAAAATAGTGTATTTACTTCCGCATCTCTACTTCGCGGAAATTCGACTTTCGCGGGCGGTCTCGGAACGCATCCCCCGCGAAAAGCGAGGGAACACTGTATATGATTTTTAGGGCTTCCTGGAATAATGCTTATTTCTTTTTTTAAAAAAACATCCACATGACGCTATAGGAAAAGTTATCCAGAATGTTGGCTGGGGAATTCTGGGAGTTGAAAACCATGCATCCTAAACTTGTCAACGTTGAGAAACAGTGATCTAAATAAATAATGAAATCTTCAAAGATTTTTCTAATTAGATATGCACAATATTTTGATATGGTGTGGGCATAAAAGTGCTTCAGATCTCAATCCTGCACATCTGCATTTTGTGGTTGTCGTCTATAGTATTCAAAACAAACAGTAACAAACTTAATAATCCTTATTATTCACCTGATTCATCCACAACAGGTAGTGCTGATATCCGTCTATCTACAAATATATTCAAGGCTTTAATGATAGGAGTGTCTGGATGTATAAAGGCAATATTATGGTAAGTTCCTATTCCAAGTTCATCCAGATTTTTCTTCATGAAGGCAGGCTTTGGCATTTCTGACACCTTGAAAAAAAGTATAAAAGACAAATTTATAAAAATAATCATTTGAAAAGCATTTTTCAGGCACATAAGCCAATGTTCTTTAAAAACAAACAAACAAACCCTGCACGAGGAATGTATTTCTTCAGTTCTTCCACTTTAATAAATCCTTAAATAAATATTTAAACCAATTCTGAAATTTAGTAAGCCTAAAATTAGTGTGCAAACTCAAATCTAAATGTCACATTTGTTTAAAATGAATATTCAGCTTTTAGTTCTTTTATTTGTTTGTTTGACTTTTATGTCGCCCCTCTCCAGGAAATCGGGGCGGTTTACAACATATAATAAAACAATATATAGCATTTCAGATCCAATTAATTAAATATAAAATATAAAAAACCCAAAAGCCATTAAAAACAGTCATTCCCATTCAACCAGTCTTCTCTCAGCACATTCATCGGCCAGGGGGCAAGAATCTAGTGGCCCCAAGCCTGGCGGCATAAATGAGTTAAGACTCTTGCGGAAAGCGAGGACGGTGGGGGCAGGAAGAATCTCTGGGGGAAACTGATTCCAGAGGGCCAGAGCCCTCACAGAGAAGGCTCTTCCCCTAGGCTCCACCAATCGACATTATCTAGTTGAAGGGACCTGGAGAAGGCTAACTCTGTGGGACCTGACCGGTTGCTGGGATTCATGCGGCAGAAGACAGTCCCTTAGGCATTCTGGCCCGATGCTATGTAGGGCTTTATAGGTCATAACCAACATTTTGAATTGCATCCGGAAACCAATTGGCAGCCAATGCAGTCCGTAGAGTGTTGGAGAGATATGTCTAGGTAGTCCCATGACTGCTCACGTGGCTGCATTTTGCACAATTTGCAGTTTCTGAACACTCTTCAGAGGTAGCCCATGTAGAGAGCATTGCAGTAGGCAAACCTTGAGGTGATACGGGCATGAGTGAATGTGAGTAAAGACTCCCTGTCCAAATAGGGCTGCAACTGGTGTATCAGGCGAACCTGGGCAAATGCCCCCCTCCCCACTGCTGAAAGATGTTCTAAAGTCAGCTGTGGATCAAGGAGGACACTCAAGTTGCGAACCCTCTCTGAGGAGGTCAAAAGTCTTCACCCCCCCCCCCCCCCCGGGTGATGTACAGACAGATGGAAGTGTCCTTGGGAGGAAGCACCCAAAGCCACTCCATCTTGTCGAGATTGAGCTTGAGCCTGTTAGCACCCATCCAGACCCTAACAGCCTCCAGACACCAGCACATCACTTCCACTGCTTCACTGAGTGGACACGGGGTGGAGATGTACTGATGACAACTCACCTCGTGTCCTTAGATGATCTCACCGAGCGATTTCCTGTAGATATTGAACAGCAGGTGAAAGAGGACCGACCCCTGAGGAACCCCACAAGGGATGGACCTCGGAGCCGACCTCTGAGCCCCCACTAACACTGACTGCGACCACCAAAGAGGCAGGAGAGAACCACCACAAAACAGTGCCTCCCACTCCCCAGCCCTCCAGTCAGCGCAGAAGGATACCATGGCCGATGTTATCAAAAGCCGCTGAGAGGTCAAGGAGCACCAGGATAGACGATAAACCCCTATCCCGGGCCCACCAGAGATCATCCATCATCGCGACAAAAGCAGTTTCCATGCTGTAGCCGGGTCTGAATCCTGACTGGTGAGGGCCCAGATAATGTTTCATGTTTCATCCTCTCAATGCTTCTATCAATGGAGTGCTCTACTTTTACCACTGTCCTTATTTGGAATGTCAGAAATCATCTTAGATAAAACTTTCACAGCTTTGAAATTTTCAGTGTTAATTTTTCCTGTATGTGTCATGGGAACTGTAAATCTCTTTCCAAGATGTATTGCTCACTGAATAAACCCCCACCTCCTGTCCCCTCCCAGGAGACCTTAATGAATCAGAAAGGGCAGAGATCTAAAACACAGGACAAGCTGACAGCTCTGAGAAGCTCTGTTCAGCAGGGCCAATAGTTTTGAATTTTATTTTTCTTTATTTCATTTCACCTGTTCATGTTTTTACCATTTAGCATTTATTTCTCTTTCATTTCATGTCACAACCTACCATCTGCCATCGTGTTCAAACAATGGCATTGATACTGACCTCCATAACCCATCATCACTTGGGACACGACACTTTTACATTTAATAGATAAGGTGCAAACCGAATTATCTGATTTACACATACCAATGTCACATGCAGCTATCCATATTAATGCAACCAAAGTAGACCTTACTAAACTGTGCTTTTCCATACAAGGTAGAATATATGATGTACAGACAATCTGGCTAGTCAATACACTGCTGTTTGCGTTTTGCAAACTAGAAGGTAAATGTAATGAGTGTACTGACATAAACCCAGGATATTTTTAAAACATTCATACAGTTGTTTTACTAGATAATTAGCACAGAAATAGTATATAGTTCTACTTACAAAAAGCTGGAGAAACTTGAGTATTCTTTTATGGGTAAGTATATAAAGTGCATTTCCACTCACAGGATCAATAACTGGTAATCTGTGGATTTTGTTTTTGATCAGTGAATATACAGCATCAAAAAGGCTAAATAGAAAATAATTGCAATTATTAGTACCATTCTATTGACATTTCAAAATGACATTTCCGCACTATAAAAGAATTACGGTAATCAAAATTAAAAATATAAATGATTCTTAATAAACACAATTTTAAGGAAATTGTGAAAACTGAAGAATATACAATTTTAATTCTCAACTAGACAAGTTATGTATATTTTAATACCAATATTATATATAAAAAAGTAAGAACATTCTAAGAGAAGAGTCATTGGCAGTCGAGTTGTCGAGGCGTGGAGCTCATTGCCGGACTCAGTGGTGTCGGCCCCTAACCCCCAACGTTTCTCCCAGGGACTCTCCACGATTGACCTCTCCGGGTTCCTGGGAGGCCAGTGGGGGGCGTGCGTGGGTGCACTGATGTGCCTGTCATCCCCTGTCCAATTGTCTTTCCTTGTCCCTTTTATCTTATATATTCTCTCCTTTATATATATTCTCTTCCTATCTACTTCTCTTCTTCTTTACTTCCTATCTTTATATACATTACTTAATGTCTATTCTCTTTCATATGTACTGTATATTGGACAAAGAATAAAATAAAATAAATACAAATAAATAAATAAATAAAATAAGAAGAGTTGTGGGAAGATATATAGCAGAGAAAGAAGAAAGTTATCAAGGCTCAAAGTTATTGATAGTGAGCAGTAAGCTGATAATTCAAAGTTGATAATTGATCTATAAAGGTAAAGGTTTCCGTAGTGTTCAACTCTAGTGCACTCTGTTTCTCAGCTGGGGAAGCCAGTATTATCCAAAAACATTTTCCTTAGTATGAATACTGTTTTCTTCTCATGAAGTGATAGCTATTTATGTATTCGCATTTGCAGCTTTCGAACTGTTAGGTGGGCAGGAGCTGGGCCAAGGAACAGGAGCTCACTCGGTTGCATAGCACACAGGTCTCGAACCTGGACTGTCAGTTTATCAGCTGAGAAGCTCGGCATCTTTAACTGCTGAGCAGTTGCTGCCTCAAACTCATCTACAAGCCATCAGTAAAAGAATATTAAAATGAGTTAGCAGATAATTGAGTGCCATAAAAGTCCCTAACCTGATAGATATTGAATTAGTTTTAAGTTCTTTGAAATAGTGTGATAAAAATAACAACGTTTATAATAAAACATTAACAGAATTTACAATAAAAAAGGTAAGGGAAAGAATTATATACCTTGCATCAGGTGAAATATTCACTAAGGGTTTAAAGGTTTCTTGCAAATAAAGCTCTGTATAATTAAAAAGAATATTTTCATAAACCTATGATATTCAATAAATATTTCATAACAATAAACATTTCTTTTCTAAAGAAATGAGCACCTGTTGACTTCTTTTTTTTTTTTTAATAAATTTTATTGATTTTATAAGTTTACAAAAAACAAACGTATAACAGTGCACAGTGCATGTGCCCATCACCAAACAACACACACCCCCCATCACCCCCACCACCCCTATAGAAGGATTCAAAGACTTTTGAATTATTTGTCTATCTATTAATCCTTGGCTCTATCTTGAACGCTTTTTTTTACTAAAAGAGTGATTGTAGTTTATTTTTCGTATTTACATCACAGATTCTACTTAACATATAATCTTTTACCTGTTGACTTCTTAACTCAAAAATAATTAAATAATCATAATAAATGGAGAAAATTGGAAAAATAGTTTTCAGAACAAAATAACCACTAGAGGTCACTATAGTCTGAGGATGAATATCACAATTATAATAAAAATTGTGGAAAGTATTTTAGAGAAAGTTTGGGATTGCCCGGGTGTTTACATTTCAGAAGGGTAATTTTTTAAAAACTCAGATCATCAAATAAGCTATCAATATTTTTCTACAATACATGGCAGGTCTAGGGGACCCATCCTTAATAAAATAAAACTAAGACAAGACTCATAGTCACTATCTACAATGGAACTTGTTTTTCCAGTTCCAACAGGGGAAATTATTGCAATGATTATATGAGAAATATAATGTGATTGAAATAATATACACATAGTCCCTGACTTAAAATAGTTCATTTAGTGACCATTCAAAGTTGCAATAACACTGGCAAAAATCACTTACAACTAGTGCAGCATCCTCATGATCAGATGATCAAAATTCAGATGGTTAGCAACTGGTTCATATTTATGACAGTTGAAATGTCTAGGGTCATGTGATTTCCCCCCCCCCCCTTGCAATCTTCTGATAAGTAAAGTCAATGGGAAAGCCACATTTGCTTAACCACCATGTTACTAACTTGACTGCAATGATTCCTTTAACAACTGTTGCAAGACAGGTTGCAAAATGGGGCAAAACTCAATATAGTGGTCCCTGGACTTTCGCAGGTCCAACTTTCGCGGAAAGGCTATACCATGAATTTTTAAAAAATATTAATGGAAAAAAATACTCCGCGTTTTTTTGAACACGAGTTTTCCTGCGGCTGCCCGATGTACAGTACTGTGCGTTTTAACTCTCCTCCACCCCAGCCGTCCTGCTTCTTTAAATAAAAGCTCCACTTCCGCCCCAGCCTCCCGATACCTCCCCTTTAATTCTCGGAGCCTCTTTTCCGCCACCGTTGCTTACTGCTGCCTGACACTGCCGCCTCTTCTTCCCCCACCCACTTAAGCCGTCTCCCTTAGCGGTACCATCCGACCTCCCAGCTAACCAGCCTGGAATCCTGGCTTTGAGTCCTGGCCTGGATCCCTCTTGCCTTGAGTTTCCCCTTCCCTGACCCTGAGCACTGGTGCTGCCGCCATCGCCATGGGTGATGCCGGCAGCAACCGCAGCAAAGCCCCCAGCTTGCCGCCTTGTTGCCCCCGTGGGTTCTGAGGGTAAGTAAAACCAGGAATGGAGGAGGGAGGGGGAGGGAGGAAGGGAGTGTCTGTAATTCGCGGAAATTTGACTTTTGCAGGCGGTCTTAGAACATATTCCCCGCGAAAGTCAAGAGACCACTGTAAATGTTTCATTTAGCAACATAAATATGTTATAACTTGAGGACTATCTGTAGAAATATAGTGGAAAGTAATACTCTAACTGGAATAAGCGTCAAGATTCATTAAGTTAGTTCTGCATGTAAGGATATGATCTTTTTACAGGTATATTATTCTTCAATTTGGGGAATATTAAAAAACCCAGTAAACTAGTTTGGAGGATCACATTCATTTTCACTGGTTTACTGTATATACTTACCTCTCCATGTTTCAATTTTGTGCTCCTCCAGTTCGTAGATTTGTACCTGTAAAAAAGAAAGAGAAACAGGTATATGTATGGTTTTATAACAAGGGTTTTTAGCTGTTTTAGTATTGGATTTTTACATTCTGTTTTTGTCACTGTTGTTAGCCGCCCCGAGTCCACGGACAGGGGCGGCATACAAATCCAATAAATAAAATAAAATAAATAAATAAATAAATAAATATATACTATATATACATGTGAAACTTGAAAAATTAGAATATCGTGCAAAAGTTCATTTACTTCAGCAGTGCAACTTAAAAGGTGAAACTAATATATGAAAGAGACTCATTACATGTAAAGCAAGATAGTTCAAGCCATAATTTGTCATAATTGTGATGATTATGGGGTACAGCTCATGGAAACCCCAAATCCACAATCTCAGAAAATTAAAATATTACATGTGATCAATAGAAAAAAGGATTGTACATAGAACAATATCAGACCTCTGAAAAATATAAACATGAATATGTACTTGATTTGAGCACGTTTTGTAGCAATTACTGCCTCAATGCGGTGTGGCTTGGAAGATATCAGCCTGTGGCATTGCAAAGGTGTCATGGAAGACCAGGATTCTTCAACAGTGGCCTTCATCTCTTCTGCACTGTTCGGTCTCATGTCTCTCATTTTTCTCTTGGCAATGCCCTATAAACTCTCTATGGGGTTCAGTTCAGGCCAGTTTGCTGGCCAATCAAACACAGCAATCCCATGGTCATTGAACCAGGTTTTGGTACTTTTGGCAGTCTGGGCCAAGTCCTGCTAGAGAATGAAGTCAGCATGCCCATAAAGACTGTCTGCAGAAGGAAGCATGAAGTGCTCCAAAATCTCCTGGTAGATGGCTGTTTTGACCCTGGACTTAATGAGTGGACCAATACCAGTAGACACTGGCATTGTTTGTTGTTCAAGAGCGGCTTGACAAGAGGAATACAACATTTGAAGCCCATGTCCAGGATCTGTCTCTGTGTGGTGGCTCTTGATGCACTGATTCCAGCCTCAGTCCACTCCTTGTGAAAGTCCCCAATACTTTTGAATGGCCTTTTCCTGACAATCCTCTGCTACTCATGCACCTTTTTCTTCCACACTTTCCCCTTCCACATAACTAATATTAATGGGCTTTGATACAGCACTTTGGGAATATCCAATTTTGTTTGCAATTACCTTTTGAGGCTTTCCCTCCTTATGAGGGTATCAATGATGGTTTTCTGCACAATTGTCAGGTCAGCAGTCTTTCCCATCATTTGGTTCCTCAGGAACCCTTTGTAGATGTTATGCCTTAATTAGCCTGGGACACTTTGACCCTGGAATATTGCACCTTTTCACAATATTCTAATTTTCTGAGATTGTAGATTTGAGGTTTTCATGAACTGTACCCCGTAATCATCACAATGATGACAAATCACGGCTTCAACTATCTTGCTTTGCATGTCATGAGTCTCTCTCATATATTAGTTTCAGCTTTTAAGTTGCATTACTGAAATAAATGAACTTTTGCAAAATATTCTAATTTTTCGAGTTTCACTTGTATATGTGTGTGTGTGTGTGTGTCTCAGAGGGCACCTTCCTTTAAATAAAAATAATGAGGACACAACAAAACAGGACTTTAAGGGGGTTCATTTCTAAGAGATGAGTTTTTGGGGGTTTTGTATATTCATTCTGAAATATTTTTTGATCCTGGCAACTGCCTGGACAAGTCCCTGCCATTTTTCTTGACCTGATTCTTAAAAAAAGTTTACCATTACCTCCTTCCTAGGGGAGGGAGTGGGAGACTGGATCAAATTCATTCAGCTGGCTTCATGCCTAAGCCTTTCAGTTCATAGCTCAGTGCCTTTAACCACTATACTAAAATGTCTCCATATAAGCAAAGACTAGAGAATAAACAAATTTAAAATTCAACTAAGGAGCTTGCCAAAATTAGGAAAGAGATCAAATTCTCTTTGATCAGCTCTTCTACATAATAATATACAGCTCTTCTACGTAATAGAGATCCAAATTCCATTTCTTAGAATTAAGAACTATAATCAGTTCAGTATTATTTCTGTCAATGTTGCAAGTATTTTTCATTTTAAAAAACCCAATTAGGTTAGAATACGAATTTATCTCAAATGTTTCATCCTACAGTGCTTTGAAAAAATAATTTTTTTATTCTAATATCAATGGTCCCCAACAAATACTAGTCTGAACAGTGATAATCATTAAATAACATTTCTTCCTACTTTGTTTCCTTTTTCAGTTTTTAAACCTTTCCCCTGTTGGGAAAGTGAATGCTAAGTGGGAGTTCATAGTTTCCTGGGAGCTAGAAAACTGCCAATCTAAGGAATGGAAAGCTATGACTTTGCTTTCAAAAATGACTACAAAACCAGCTTGCATTTTAATATATATGTTAAATGGTACATATCTTACCATATTATACAAGCCTCTATGAAATGCATCACGATTACACTAAACAGAAGCTTACACTGATTAATTTGTCATAGTTTATCCAACTCAAATGGAAGGAAATCAGAAAAAAAATTAAAAAGTAGAAAGTATATGTATAGTCAATAGTATACAGTAGTCCCTCACCTATCGCTGGTGTTACGTTCCAGACCTGGCCGCGATAGGTGAAATCCGTGATGGGGAATTTATCGACTGATAGTACTTATTTAAGTATTTCTATTGTAATTGTTTGGTAAGTTTTCATTGTTTTAAGTGTTTATAAACCCTTCCCACACAGTATTTATTTTAGATACAGTATTTAAATACAATATTTACAATTTTAGATATATATTTTTTTTGGAAAAACCTGCCGATCGAGTTCGGCGGGCTGTTTAAATCTGCCGATCGGCTTCCTCAGAAACCCGCGATGAAGTGAAGCCGCAGTAGGTGAAGCGCGGTATAGCGAGGGACTACTGTACAGGGAAAGTAGATTCTGAAAACAAAGCTGTTCTTCCTTACTGCATTAAATTGTTGGTATTAATTTATGTTACAAATAAAAATTGTGCCTCTCCTGCTATTATTCATTTAAAAGCAAATGTGTTAACAGTACTTTCAAAATAACATCTTAGTGAAGAACATTTTTCGGATAAAAATTGCCCTCAGTTGAATTCCTCCTTTTAAAATAGTGGTAAAATTGAATGATGAAACTGTTGGATCTTGCTAATGAAGTGAAAGATAGCTACTGACATGCATTTTTTTTTACAATGAAATAGGGAATATATGGTCTCCAGTTTCTGTTAAACGATTTCCAGCAGCTCACCAACAAAGCAATGCTATCAACAGTTCACAAGTATCTGGAGATAATACCACAAGGGCCTCATATCGACTAGATGCAAATATATTCTGTTGCTGCATAATATTTATTTATTTTGGAGAAGTTATATCAGCGCTCATCTTAAACAATCCTGGGTAGCTGATAAGCAATATATAAAGACATTTTAATAAAAAGATAAAAATGAAAATTTTATTTTAAGATTCAATAATTAGATCTGCCATTATAAAGAAATATTGCTTATTTTTATTAATAGACATGTATATCTTTGTGTAAGTTTAGGTTTAAACTTAGAATCAGAGGTTATTTTTATTTACAATTGTAATGTTATTTTGGTTATTTAATTGGTTTACTTTTATATCATTTTTTATGTTTTTGATTTATTTTAGAAGAGATTACCTTACTATATATTTGTATCCATACAAAAGAAAGTCAGAAGTCAGTTTTTGTTTCCCCCCCTATATTTTTGTCATTTTTAACTTTTTAACTTCTCTATCCTTGATCCAGTCCTCCCAACCTCTTTTTCCTGTGATAGTTTTTTTAACCAAATTAATAAAATTGGCAAACAACATATTAATAAAACTCAATACAATTATGATCATAATATAATCAAGGCAATTCCTATAGCAAGAGGCATACTAAGCTCCCACTAATGGCCTGGCCAACAAATTGAGTATATGCAGGCTTTCAGAAGGCCAACTGGATTAACCCTGCTGTTCTGTTCGGGTCGTATGTGACCCGAAGCCAAGTTTGAGTCCCTGTAAAAAATTTTCCCTGCATATCTGAAACTTGAAATTTCATGACTTTTCATCATTTCAGGGGTTCTCTCTATGAGAATTTTTTTGGGGGGGTGGGGGGCTTAGTTTTTGCTGAGCAAAAAATGTTCCTAATGTTATGTTCGGGTCACATACGACCCGGACCGAAAACACTTCATTTGAAGTGCTTATGTTTGGTCAATTTGAAAACTTTTTTCACTTGGAAAGTAGTCTGAACATTTCTGCACACAATGATATGAAAATTGAAATGAAAAAATTAATCCTTATTGGTTTATTTTGCACATAAATGTGCCGCCCCCCCCCCCGTTTTTGTGATTTTTTTTCAATTTATGGATAGTTTTGCTTGCAAAATCCATTCTATTTTACTGGAGTTGGTGTGGGATTGGTAGCTTGAACATTTCTGAATATAAGAAAAATATAAAGGAACTGAAAAAAATGATTCTTACTGGTTTTTTAACATCAGAAATAAGGCCTCCCCCCCCCCCCTCGGCTGCTTGCAATCATTTTCACTTTTTATTTTTTTATGCTCCAAATCCGAAATATTCTTTAAAATCTTAGGCATTCATTTACTCAATTTAACAATACTGGTCATCAAAAAATATTTTTGGGGTGGTGGCTAATTGTTTTCTGGGCAAAAAAAAATCATAACTTAAAATCTGTTTCTGTTCGTATATGACAGGACCAAAAATATTTTTTTTAGGTACTTGAATTTAATCTTTTTGAAAACTTTTTCAACTGGAAAACTAGTTTGAACATTTATGAACATAATGATATGAAAATTGAACTGGAAAAATTGAGACTTATATTTTTATTTTGATCAAAAAGCCCCTCCCCCCATCCTTTCTGAATTTCGTGTCAATTTATATTTTTTAAGGCTACAAATCCCTAAGGAATTTTCCCCCAAAAGGTTTGATATACTAAATTGAACATTTCTGAACATGAGAAAAATATAAATGAACTGAAAAAAATGGTTCTTATTGGTTTATTTTTGCCACAAAAGGGCCACCCCCCCCGGCCTTGCTGTGTGCCATTATTGTCACTGTTTATACATATTTGTCTATAAATATTTGGAATATCCTTTTGAAAATCAACCACATTGTAGCCAGATAACTAATTTTATGAAAGAAATCCATTTTACTAAAAAAAAGTATGTAAGTTTGAAATTAACAGCATAATTTTTATATAAATTGAAATAAATTTATATGCAAAATAAACCAATATGCATCAATTTTTCCAGTTCAATTTTCATATCATTATGTTCAGAAATGTTCAAGCTACAAATCCCACACCAACTTTAGCAAAATAGAATGCATTCTGCTAGCAAAACTATCCATACAGTAAAGACTATTTCACAAAAACGGGGGGAGGCACATTTATGTGCAAAATAAACCAATAAGGATTAATTTTTTCAGTTCAATTTTCATATCATTGTGTGCAGTAATGTTCAAGCTACCAATCCCACACCAACTTTAGTAAAATAGAATGCATTTTGCAAGCAAAACTATCCATAAATTGAAAAAAAATCACAAAAACGGGGGGGGCGGCACATTTATGTGCAAAATAAACCAATAAGGATTAATTTTTTCATTTCAATTTTCATATCATTGTGTGCAGAAATGTTCAGACTACTTTCCAAGTGAAAAAAGTTTTCAAATTGACCAAACATAAGCACTTCAAATGAAGTGTTTTCTGTCCGGGTCGTATGTGACCCGAACATATCACTAGGAACTTTTTTCGAACAGCATACAAGGGAAAGCCATCCATATCTCAGGAAGAAGGCTATCCCCATCAACCAATCACCCCCACCCCAAAAAAGTACTGCTGCAGTTAACTTTATCACCGTTTCTTAATTAAACCAAGAAAAATTTAAACAGAAACATAAGAGCACAACAAACTCGTTTATCATCTGTCAGGAGCCCCGGTGGAATAACAGTGGAAAGACCCCAAGAAGCTCAAACCCCCAGCCCAGGTCAAAGTTCTCCCTTTAAATAACCTATGGAATAATGGAGAAACCTCAAGATATACCAGTCACAAAACACCTACCTTGAAGTCTGGGTTGAAGTTCCCAATTCCAAGAGCAAATACTAGGATCTTTTGTTACTATCTTGTACCAGACCCTATGCCAGGAGGTTAATCATTTACTCCTGGTAACAGATTCTCATGACTTTTTCTATATGATCCCATGCACCAAAACCAAATTCCTTGTGTATCCAATCACACTTGGCCAATAAAGAATTCTATTCAATTCTATTCTATTTATGGATATTCTGCACCGATATACGTTTAGCAGTGAAAGGAATGTGTCTGCATTGAATAAAAAAAATTCCCTTGTTCACTGTTGTGAGAAGGTCATCTCATTCCAAATTAATAAAAACAATTACAGCAATACTATATCAAAAGAATGATGCATGGAATCCATAATAAGATGGTGCACTGCGCCGACTGATTAAGATATTATAATAATTATTTATACAATGGATCTAGGACATGACCACCAAAAATAGTGTGAGATGAGCAGTGCAATAATATACCATTCAATGCTGCAAACATAATCTAACAGAAGCAGTCAACTAAGGATCATGGCACATATGTGTGTTTAAGGAAACTACACTGGGGTCAGTCTTTGGGGAATATACATAAAGAAAAATTCTTCATCCCATTTAATGCATTGGTAGTTTGGCAGCCCTGGTTGATCAGTAATCTACAGCTTGATTCATTTTCTTTACTTGATGTATACATTATTTCCTACTTATGATTGTGAGCAATTATAGTTGAATGTACTGGAGTATGAGACACAAAATAAGTACAGATGCTACTGCAAGGAAGTAAAGAAGATAAGCAAATGCAGTAATTGTACATTTGGGATTTGAGGACAGGATGCACAGAATTGCTGTGGGAGGACAATCTGTTTCTTAACTAACCAGACTGTATCATTTAGATTTCCAAATGCCAGCAACTTTTAAAGTTGGTTCTTCTTTCCTCTACATCTGAGATCATAAATGCCAATAGCAAGGGATACGTGTATTACAAATTGGTAGGCATAATTTCCTTATGTGTCCAATCATACTTGGCTAATAAAATTCTAGTCTATTCTATCTCATATAAGAAACAGGATTATTTCTTTTAGAAAGATTAAATATCATGTTTGCTTCAGCTGACTCTGTGTACCACACTAGCTATGTCCACTGTTGTGTAAACTTCCAGATGAAAAAAGTATGTTGACTATTTTCATTGTCTCAAATGCAGTAAGATAGGAAAAAAAAAATCAGGAAAAAGGACTAATGACATAGAAAAAAAATAGTGGTTTTCCCTCAACGTAACACTTACTGGAAGGTCAATACAGGAAATTATTATGGTTCATCGCACAATCAGCCAGATTCAGACCAGATTTGGCATTTTATCCACCAATCAAGTCCTTTCCAAGGACATGGGGTACGCAGATGTTGATGTTGTTAGAGGTACCATCGCATGATGTAAGCTGTTCTGAGTAAAGCCGCTTTTTGCCATTAACTGATGGTGACTTTGTCAATAATGATGGTCTTCGATGGGTGCTCCAGTTGTTTGGGGAATGCATCCAAGGTGCCTATTATTATTGATACTACCTTTGCTTTCTTTTGCCACAGTTGTTCTATTTCCATTTGCAGATCTTTGTATTTTGTTATCTATTCCAGCTCTTATTTCTCTTTTCTATTGTCTCCAGAAACTGCCATGTCCAAAAATAACTTACGTAAGTATATGTGGTTCTAACAATATGCCAGATACATGACTGAACAGAGAAACAGATCAACAAGTATCAAATATGTGCTTTTGAATGGCATGTGTAAAGGGGAAGTACTTTCATTTTTAGTTATCGGCAGGTTCAAATACAACTACTATATTCAAATATCAGGAATAATTAATTTCAGGCTGGATAAAAAAATAGAAACATGTCTTCCTAGCAATCATTATGTCTCAAATTGAAATGTGTATCACACCACAACATTAGCTCTGCCCTTTTATACTTGTGTTGCAAAGTGGAATGCAAGTATATAAAAGGTGGGGTTTATATAGTGATACTTGTTTACTTACTAGCCATCCCCCTTCTTCAGACATCTCTGCATGGAGACTTCAGAGTATTAGATTTTGATATATGCTAAAATGTTAAGCTGCATTGTAAAGCTAATTGTTATGAATTGGCTTATGAGTACACTAGGCTGAGAGTTTACCAATTTACTGAAAATCCACTAATTATCTACATAGCTATTTAAACTATACTGTACATCTAATTTAAGTTTCTGCAATTGAATACTAACCAATCACACTAGATCTATTCCATTGTTTGTATATTTCCCAAAACACATCAAATGTGTTATACATTTTTCTGGGCCAATCATTGTTAAGCATTACTAGTTCCATCTAAGGAACAGGCATTTTTCTTTTCATTTGGCAATAATCAGCCATAATATTGAAAAAAAATAAGGCAAGCAAATCCTGTTCAGTTTTACACCTACAGATTATAGCATTTGGAAAATTCCATATTTATGTACCATGTTAGAATGGTATTCTTTCTCTTAACCATTATTATATTACTGCTTATATTTCTGGCATCCTGATTTATCTGTAAAATGTGTAATTATGAGGTGGCACCTACCATTGGAGACTTGTAGTATCTATGCAGTATATTAATGAAATCTGTAATAGTTAACATTCCTGTAATAAGGCAAAGAAAAAGCACGTTTAATCCAGTTTTCCAGTCTGTTTTTAACTTTGTTAAACTTCAAGCCCATGTGAAGTCCTGGAAATATGCACAAACATAGTAATTATTCTTCATAAATGACACTAAGAGTTATGATATCATAATTACCCCACAAAATTTAAAGTTTGAATATGTTATCCACCAAAGAGCTAGAACTGTTTTTCAGGTAAAGTAAAATTTGACAGTTACATAAGAGTTTCCATTTATTCTTTGCTTATTAAGAATTTCATCTTAGCATATTAAAGGAATAAAATGCATACAAGTTCTAAACATCCTTTCCCAAGTGCCAGAATTTAATTTAATGCTTCAGGTAACAGCATGCCAAAATGAGGCAAATCACTATGGATGACCAAAAGCAAATGTAGCTTTTTCTGAACTACTTCAGTTACAACAAATTTGTCCATTATTTTGGAGGCATGCCCAGACAGAAATTTGGTCCATAGCATCCAAAATCTTCTAAATGAAAGATAATTGAGTTTCAACTATATACCTGAAGTCATATTTCTAGTACAGTGATACCTCGTCTTACAAACGCCTCGTCATACAAACTTTTCAAGATACAAACCCAGGGTTTAAGATTTTTTTGCCTCTTCTTACAAACTATTTTCATCTTACAAACCCACCGCCACCACTGGGATGCCCCACCTCCAGACTTCCATTGCCAGTGAAGCACCCGTTTTTGCGCTGCTGGTATTCCCCCGAGGCTCCCCTCCATGGGAAACACCACCTCCGGACTTCCGTGTTTTTGTGATGCTGCAGGGGAATCCCAGCAGCGCAAAAACGGGCGCTTCACTGGCAAAAGAAGTCCAGAGGTGGGGTTTCCCAGCGAGGGGAGCCTCAGTGAAATTGCAGTCCTATTCTTTTTAATATGTTTGTGAGTGACATAGGGGAAGGTTTGGTAGGGAAGGTTTGCCTATTTGCCGATGACTCTAAAGTGTGCAATAGGGTTGATATTCCTGGAGACGTCTGTAATATGGTAAATGATTTAGCTTTACTAGATAAATGGTCAAAGCAATGGAAACTGCAGTTTAATGTTTCCAAATGTAAAATAATGCACTTGGGGAAAAGGAATCCTCAATCTGAGTATTGTATTGGCAGTTCTGTGTTAGCAAATACTTCAAAAGAAAAGGATTTAGGGGTAGTGATTTCTGACAGTCTCAAAATGGGTGAACAGTGCAGTCAGGCGGTAGGGAAAGCAAGTAGGATGCTTGACTGCATAGCTAGAGGTATAACAAGCAGGAAGAGGGAGATTATGATCCCGCTATATAGAATGCTGGTGAGACCACATTTGGAATACTGTGTTCAGTTCTGGAGACCTCACCTACAAAAAGATATTGACAAAATTGAACGGGTCCAAAGACGGGCTACAAGAATGGTGGAAGGTCTTAAGTATAAAACGTATCAGGAAAGACTTAATGAACTCAATCTGTATAGTCTGGAGGCCAGAAGGAAAAGGGGGGACATGATCGAAACATTTAAATATATTAAAGGGTTAAACAAGGTCCAGGAGGGAAGTGTTTTTAAAAGGAAAGTGAACACAAGAACAAGGGGACACAATCTGAAGTTAGTTGGGGGAAAGATCAAAAGCAACATGAGAAAATATTATTTTACTGAAAGAGTAGTAGATCCTTGGAACAAACTTCCAGCAGACGTTGTAGATAAATCCACAGTAACTGAATTTAAACATGCCTGGGATAAACATATATCCATCCTAAGATAAAATACAGAAAATAGTATAAGGGCAGACTAGATGGACCAGGAGGTCTTTTTCTGCTGTCAGACTTCTATGTTTCTATGCAGCATCGCAAAAACACAAAAGTCCGGAGGTGGGGTTTCCCATGGAGGGGAGCCTCAGGGGAATCCCAGCAGCGCAAAAATGGGCGCTTCGGCTGGCAAAAGGGGTGAATTTTGGGCTCGCATGCATTAATCGCTTTTCCATTGATTCCTATGGGAAACATTGTTTCGTCTTACAAACTTTTCACCTTAAGAACCTCGTCTTGGAACCAATTAAGTTTGTAAGACAAGGTATCACTGTATATATAAAAAAGAAGGAATAAAGCAGAAGAAAAAAAGTAATTCATACAAGTATACAAATCTAATAAACTATAAACTATATAACTAAAATTTCATACCAACAAATATCAGCCTACCTACAAAGCTTTGTTTTTTGCTCTCCCAAAGTGGAGCTGCTCGAACACCATTTGCCACTAAAGCAAAGAAAGCTTTCTTTACCTAAAAAAAGAAAAACACAGCAAAAACCTATCTTAAAGGAGTTATTTGGAAATAAATATCTATTTGAATTTGAAACCAAAAAACTGCAATAGTTGCATAACAGGGATCATTTAATTTTTTTTAAAAAAAACACTTACGACTAAATAACTGAAGAAATGAGGCAAAAATTAAAAACATTAGGATGTATGTAAAAGAAAAGGTGATTTAATTTTTGCCTTCCTTTGCCTTTTGCAAGATTCAAAGTCATAATAACTGCTTATTTTATAAGGTTTACTGCAATGAAATTATACATTTTTCAGAAAAAAAGGAAATAAAAAATCACTTACAGCTACTTTTGTTGTTAGTCAGTACTAAAAAAATCTATTTATCACCACAGTAACATGTTATGACTAGCAATATTCAGAAATAAAACTTTATAAAGAATATGACAGTGTATGCGTTACATGTCTATTTCAAAATTATCAGATTTTTGTTCCAAGAACTAGGATCCTTACAAATGAGAACTATAATCACATTAATCACATTCAATAGCTACATTATTCAAATGAATTTAATGGAATTGTCAAGCAACATTATTTGTAATCTTGGTTTTCTCTGGTTATTTCTCATTCTTTGGTCAAGTTTAAAATGGAATTTATATTACCCAATTTGAGCCTATACTGAAATTAGATATTGGGTAGCCTAAAATAAAAATGATGGGAACTGCTGTCAATTTTAAAACTATCTTTATCCTGAAATAAGCTTAACTGCTATCCTCTGGCCCTGATTTCTAAATCCATAATAAAATATTTTAAAGTCTCATCCATAAAGCTGTTTCCTGTAACAGAAAAGTTATCATCTGTTGAGCTCCCTAACTCTGTATCTGAAACAGGCTGAATACTGCCTACGCAACTTGTTTGTCTCTTATCCAGTGACATTCTGACCACAAGGGAGATGGATTTCTTGTTTCCTCAATCCCTCCCCAACTTTTTTGATGTTCAACTTCTACTCTTTTCAATGACTGCAACTGTATGTATGCTGTGATTTGAGACACAACTCCATAAACTGTTTTCCGAGGCTCCAATTCAAAAAAACCTTCAAAAAGACCTTGACCATGTATCAGAATGGTCAAACAAGGGTCGCTTTGAGGCCGGCGGTGTTTGCAGTGGTGGCGGGAGCACGATGGAGCCTGGTAGCATTGTTGGGAAATGGTGTGTGTGTAGTAGGCGTGTGCTCATGATGCGCCCCCCATTCCCAGCATGCCTCGCGTGTCTTGCGGGGGGCATGACAGGTTTTCTGCGAGGCAAGTGGCATCCCCTGTATAAAAGGGGGGGGCGGAGTGCCACTCGCCGTCTCTTTCACTTTTGCCGCCAACCTGGCTCGCAGGCACAGGCTGGCGGGGAACCAAAGAGGAGGCCATGTGGCGGCCTCCCCGGTCTGGGCACCCGTCTTTTAATACGGAGCCCACATGGCTGGGCTCCGCAGCGTTGATCACGGAGCCCGCCGGGCTCTTCAGCGTCGCACTGCCAGGTGGTACTGCTGGCTGGTAGGGAGGTAGCGCTGCCCACATGGCTGGACTCCACAGTTTGGAACGTGGAGTCCATGTGGCTGGGCTCTTCCACCTTGGATTACAGGCATCAGGAGCTGGATCAGCGGCCTGGCACAACAGCAGCAGGGATGAACAGCCTGCCAGGCTCCCTGGCCGTCTGCTGCCCCAAGGTGGCTTCCCCCACCTGTGGGGAGGTGGGAGGTAAGAACGGAGCCTTCAGGCATGGGCTTCGCCATCTGCCCCCCTCCTATTCCCTCGGCCGGGAGATCGGTGGTGGGCTAGGCTGTCTCCCTTTGCCCTCCCCCCAACATTATGCCGAGCTTCTAGCTCACAGTAAAGACATAGAAACATAGTGGAGGGATGGCGGGGGAGGGTCTCATGATCCATTTGGTCTGCCCTTATGCTGTTTCCTGTTTTTTGTTTTGGATTGGGTGTGTGTCTGTCCCAGGCATGTTTGTACCTGGTTGCGTTGGACTTCCTGGCCACGTCTGCCAGTAGTTTTCTTCCATAGGTACACCACTCTTCCCGCAGTAATGCTTTCACATGTTGCTGATATTATTCTTAAAAACATGGGGCTTTTTGCTCCAGCTTAAGGCATTCGTGTTCATTACACGCAGAACGTTATCATCTTTATTGGTTGCCTCTTATTATCAACAACTACATCTATTGCTTGCAGCCCCCTTTGCATAAACTCCAAGAAATCGATTTAGCTCCGAGGGGGGGGGGGTGTTTAGATACAGCTCCTAACACCTTATCTCTAATAAGATTTCTTATCATTTTTCTTTTTGTTTATTACAGACACAAGACAACTAACTAATGAACTCACCTGTAGTGTAGTATCAAAAACGACAAGCTTTGAGCTTGTTGGAACAATATCGTAACACTTATGTGACTTCATGAATCGCATGTAGATATCACTTTCTGATTCACCAACAGCTGTAAGAAAATATTTAAAGATTTTGTAAAAACTTTTCAGTTCATCTTGATAGTATTTTAAATAAAAGTGTAGTCTCTTTTTCAACATATTTGCAGCTTTTTGTACATACTGTTTTAGGGGAAAAAGTGATCACCCTTTTCCAAATATATTCTAAATGTTTTAAACTATAATTAGCAATAGCACATAGATTTAGATATGTTTCACAGTCCTTTACAGCCCTCTCTAAGCAGCTTACAGAGTTAACATATCACCCCCAACAATCTGGGTCCTCATTTTACCCACCTCGGAAGGATGGAAGGCTGAGTCAATCTTGAGCTTGGTGAGATTTGAACTGGTGAACTGCAGCCAGCAGTCAGCAGAAGCAGCTTGCAGTACTGCATTCTAACCACTGCGCCACCATGTTCATTAAATAATTAATTCCCATAAGCCCCTACACAGTATGACCAGCTTTAATCAATTATATCGAAAAATGTATATTGGTTAAGGTATCTAATTTACTGCATAAGATTGGTATCATGTCATCCATGAATCATTTGATTTAAATGTGACAGAATGGACACATATAAAAACAATATTTTTAAAAATCTGATAATCTTGTCTGCTTATTTATTTAACTCTAGATTAATGTTTTCAGTTCATTGATTTCTTATAGGAATCTGTAGTCCAGTTGTCTCTGGCAAGCTGAATGAATGCGTACTAATTTGATTCCATTCTGATTTTAATCAGAATGGAAGAATATTTTGTTTTTCAGCAATTATTTCTCCTTATTGTACTGTATTATATTAATGTTTTATACTCATGTCCATTTACACCAGAAGAAATGCAGAGGACTCTGGATTCTTTACAAAAGGATAAAGCTGCATGATTTGATGTCATGTGCCCAAAGCTATTGCAGAAATGTGGACCAGCAACTAAATTTTGGCTTGCCTTCTTTTTTAGTACTATACTATACTCAGGATGGCTACCTCCTATATTCAAGAAGAACAAAATTATTGCAATTTTAAAACCAGGGAAGGACCCACAGCTTTCACAAAGTACAGGCTCTTCTC
This sequence comes from Erythrolamprus reginae, assembly GCF_031021105.1. Lineage (NCBI taxonomy): Eukaryota > Metazoa > Chordata > Lepidosauria > Squamata > Dipsadidae > Erythrolamprus > Erythrolamprus reginae. Next base: position 9,196,384 of record NC_091963.1, read on the forward strand.
TGTGTCACCTTTTGTGTCACCACTTGGGTTAAACAGAATAGTCCTAGCAATAGATTTCCAATCCAAATGGATTTTGCCACAAATATAATTGTAGTTTTGAGTAGACCTGGACTCCAATTGGGTAATGTCAAATGAGGTGACTGGGGCAAGTCTTAATTCCATCATATTTGGGGGGAGTTTGACCCTGTGACCCCAGATGAAGTGGACAAGGCAATAGGAGCGATGAGCACCTTCACTTGTTTGTTGGATCCGTGTCCCTCCTGGCTGGTCTTGGCTAGTAGGGAGGTGACATGAGGATGGCTCCAGGTGATTATCAACTCTTCTTTGAGTGAGGGGTCCTTCCCGCAACCTCTGAAGGAAGCGGTTCTAAGACCCCTCCTCAAGAAGCATTCCTTGGATCCAGTCTCATTGAATAACTATCTTCTTGTCTCTAACCTTCCCTTCATTGGAAAGCTTTTTGAGAACGTGGTGGTGCTCCAACTCCTGCGAACTTTGGAAGAAACGGATTATCTAGACCAGTGATTTTCAATCTTTTTTGAGCCGCGGCACATCTTTTACATTTACAAAATCCTGGGGCACACCACCAACCAAAATGACACTAAATGACACTCTCCTCTCTTTTCCCTCCCTCTTTTCTCTCTCTCTCTTGCTCCCTCTCTCTTTCTCTCTTGCTATCTCTCCCTTTCTCTCTCATACACCAAACTGGCAACAACGGCATCGGGCACGGGGCTGGCACCTCCGTCCCGGCCCAGCCAGTGGGCCAGTGCCAGCCCCACAGCGCCAGCATGTACGGCCTCCAGCAACATGTTCAATAAATTGTTGCAGCTTTTCAATTTTGCAGTTGATTTTCCAGATATTAGAAGGTAACAGATCTGTCCAATCTTACCCCAGGTACTTATGCGAGTTATTATTATCTGGTTCCAGGACTTCACCAAAGGCTGGTAATTTGCATATATACCTCTGAGGTAGAATGTGGCTACTACTGTTTTTGTTAGATTTGGTTAGAGATACCATTTTTTGAAACAGTCATCCAACTTCTGGAGATCTTGAGAAAGGATGTCCTCTGCATCACTGAAGTTGGTTGTTTGGGCTGTGAGATGAACCGTTGAAACTTACCTGAACGGTCTTCTCGATGCACTGCAAGGAGAGTCCAACGTGGGTAATTCTCCAGTCTCATTGGAGGGACTGAGTTTTAATTTAAACATTATGCAGGTACCGCCCCCTAGCCTACCAGTCATAAAGAAACGAAGGAGCAGTAAACTATAACTTTTTTTATTAACAACTGGAAGGCACACCCAGGCCCAATTTCTTCACAGTGCCAGACAAAAAGAGAGACCCTTGGTCCACCAATTGGGTGGGATTTGGACTCTCCTTGCAGTGCATCGAGAAGACCGTTCAGGTAAGTTTCAACGGTTCTTCTCCAATGCACTTGCAAGGAGAGTCCAACGTGGGATATACCCAAGACATAAACAGGGAGGGAAACAGGACCAAGGGCGGTCAAGTAGAACACACCCTTTGTAACACCCTCCTCCCAAAGGCTGCTTCCGCTGAAGCAAAGGTATCAATCCGATAATGCTTGATGAAGGTAGATGGAGCCGCCCACGTGGCGGCTCTACAAATTTCTTCGATCGAAGCCTGTGTAGACCATGCTGCCGAAACAGCCGCACTTCGTGTTGAATGTCCAGTAATTCCCTGAGGAACAGTCTGTCCTGAAGCTGTATAGGCCTCAGTGATACAGATCCTTATCCAACGACTGATAGTTCGTGAAGACACTCTAGTACCTTGTCCATGCGATGAAAAGGAAATAAACAATGCTTCCGATGCCCTGAAAGCCTGTGTCCTACGAATATAAAGTTTTATTGCCCGTCTCACGTCCAATTTATGCCATCTGAGTTCAGATGGGTGCGTGCCATGTGTACAGAAATCAGGCAATATTATCTCTTGAGTTCTATGGAAGCCAGAGTTCACCTTGGGGATGAAAGACGGGTCCAGTCAAAGAACCACTCTGTCCGGATGGAATAGACAAAGGTCAGCTCTTACTGACAGGGCCGACAGCTCCGACACCCTCCTGGCTGAAGTAATGGCGACCAGAAAGGCCGTTTTGATGGATAAAAACCGCAGCGATACCGTCCTCAACGGTTCAAAGGGTGGAGCTGTCAAGGCCTTAAGGACAAGAGATAGGTCCCACGAGGGGAACCTATGGACTGGAGCCGGTCTAATATTTGACGCTCCTTTTAAGAAATCCCGAATCCAAGGATGTCTTGACAAGGGTTGGTACTGGTCGTGGTTCAATATTGTAGACAGAGCTGCCACATGGCGCCGTAACGTGTTCGGAGCCAGTCCCTTGTCTAATCCCGCCTGGAGGAAGGTCAAAACAGTACCAGGCAAGGCTGCTACCGGATCTAGCTGCCGGTCCTCACAGAAGGTGCAGAAGGCTGACCACGTGGATTGGTAAATCCTCCTTGTAGAAGGTCTGCGTGCCGCCTGCATTGTAGCGATGACCGTGTCAGGGAGACGTAATTGCCTTAGACGGTCCCCCTCAAGTGCCACACGGTCAGGTTCCACCATTGAGGCTCTGGATGTGCGATGCATCCCTGACTGAGGGCTACCAGGTCGTCTGGGATTCTCCAAGGAGGGGAGACGGACAGCTCCTTCAAGTCCGAGAACCAAGCCCGCCGAGGCCAAAAAGGTGCTACCAGCAGAACTTCGGCTCTTTCCTGTATGATCTTGTGTAGCACTCTCTGAAGAATACGAGTAGGAGGGAATGCATACAGGAGCCCTACTGGCCAGGGGAGGCGTAGTGCATCCACCCCTTCTGAACCCGGAGATGGGAACCGGGAAAAGAAGCAGGGTAGCTGAGCGTTGTGGCACGTAGCAAAGAGGTCCACGATCGGTGTGCTGAACTGAGCTGTTAATGCCCGGAACACTCCTGGATCCAGCTGCCACTCCCCCGGGTCCAAAGTCCTGCGGCTCAGCCAATCCGCCGTTACATTCTCTTGGCCTGAGATGTGCTCGGCTGCGAGAGAGGCCAGGTGGGTCTCTGCCCACTTGAACAGATTGTTGGCCTCCTGCATCAGGCGCCTGGATCTCGTCCCGCCCTGGTGGTTGATGTAAGAGCGAGCGGAAACGTTGTCCGTTAGAACCAGGACATGGCTGCCCTGCACCAGATGAGAAAAACTTAGCAGGGCGAGAGACACTGCCCTCAATTCCAAGAAATTGATGTTGATGGTTTCCAACTCTCGAGGAGTCCACAAGCCCTGGGCTACATTGGATGAAAGGTGAGCACCCCATCCGAAGAGGCTGGCGTCCGTCGTGAGAGTGATAAAGTCCTGTCCCTGAAAGGGTGACCCCCTTTGAATAGCGGTTGAGGTCCACCAACGCATGGATCTCCTGACCGCTGCAGGGAGAATCACCTGCATCCTGGTATGGCTGGTCTTTCTCCTTTGATAGGGTAGGAGAAACCATTGGAGGTCTCGAATGTGTAACCTGGCCCAGGGAACCACGTCTATGCAAGAAACCAACGTGCCCAGGATTTTGGAGAGAAAGGCCAGGGAAGGTCTTGGTTGATAAGACAGGTCCTGTAGTAGAGTCCGGATATTGGTCTGTCTGTCCTCCGATAGGAAAACTTGGCACAAGTCTGTATCGATGATGGTGCCCAGGTGAGCTAACCTGGTTGATGGAATTAGCTGACTCTTTTCCAGGTTTATGGTAAACCCGAAAGTTCTTAGGGTCGACAGGGTCAGTTGGAGATCCTGCTGTGCCCGGTCCCGGGACTTTGACAGGATCAGGACATCGTCGAGGTATGCCATGAGTCGCACTGACCTGTGTCTCAAGGTGGCCGTGAGGACGTCCAGAAGTTTGGTGAACGTCCTCGGCGCGGACGACAGTCCAAATGGCATCGCTCGATATTGGTAATGAGATCCGTTGATGGAAAACCGGAGGAATTGTCTGTGCTCCTGTAATACCGGTACATGGAGGTAGGCCTCCTTGAGATCGATGGAGGAGAGGAGGTCTCCCGGTCGTATGGATTGCAGTATAGACCTGAGGGAGTGCATTTTGAATTTTTGATAACGCACATACAGATTCAACCGTTTGAGATTTAGAATCAAACGGACCCCGCCCGAAGATTTGGGGACAAGGAAAACAATGGAATAGAAACCTGTTCCCCTCAGGTGAAAGGGGACCTCCTCTATCGCTTCTATCTCCAGGAGGTGCTCTATCTCCCGGTGCAACAGTGCCCTCTTTTGGGGGTCTGTCACTTGAGGACAAGTAATGAAGCGGTGTGGGGGTACACGGAGAAAGTTGATCCGCAACCCCTGCGTTGCCGTGGCCACGGCCCAGGAGTCGAGGGATGCAGCCCTCCAAGCGTTGGCGAAGTGGAGGAGCTTGCCCCCCAGAGGGTAGGGGTCCGAAGAGTCATTTCCCACGTTTGGAACCCTTAAAATTGGAACCTCTGTAAGGACGGCGTCCCTGCTGGTAGGGTCTGCCTCGGTCCGCGAAGTACGGTCTGTCCTGACGGAAGCCTCCCTGGTTGAAAGAGCCCTGAGAGAAATTCCTCGAACCCTGAGAGACGGTTGAGGAGGGCTCTGCATGAAAGTTCTGCCTTCTATAAAAAGGAGTGAACCGTCGTTCTGCTCTCCTGTTGGATCTTGGGAGCACCTTCTTCTTATCTTTGTCCTTGATAAGGACCTTCTCAAGGGAATCGCCGAACAACTGTTTCCCTTGGAATTTGGCAGAAGCTAGGCGCCATTTTGATTTTACGTCCGCCTGCCAGCTTCGTAGCCAAATTAATCTCCGGGAGGACAAAGAGGATGCCAGCGCACGGGATGCAAATTTTGCCGCATCCATGGTGGCATCTGCGGAGAACTCCGTTGCCGCCAGCAGCTTATTTAAATCCTGGCGGAACCTGCCATCCTCCTGACTTGCACGTGCCTGCATGTCCTGTATCCACAGGATAGTTGCCCTATTAAAAAATGAGGCAGCCGAGGCGGCTCGCAAGGCCCAGGCTGCCATTTGGTGAGTCTTCATGACTACCATCTCGGCTCTTTTATCCTCCGCCTTCAGACCCTCCGAAACCTCCGAAGGGACCAAGGCGTTGGACACCAAACTTGCCACAGGAGTGTCTATGGTTGGAGGTGTTAAAAGCGATTCCATCTCCTGATCGAAGGTGTAGTATTTCCTATCAATCAGAGAGGGGCCTTGCGCTGCTGCTGGCGCTTCCCAAGGTCTTTTAATATTGTCAAGGAAAATATCAGAGGAGGGAATGGTTTCTGGTTCCTTTTTTGGTAGGACCCCTTTTGAGGCCTGTGCAGTGTTTTCTGCAGGCAACTTCCCCTCTCCTGCTCCCTCAAAGACCAGCTTCGCCTTATTTAACATGATCCGAAAGAGAGAGGGCTTGAAGAGACCTACAAGGCTTGGTGGTTCGGGTGGTTGCTCATCTCCCGACAAACCTTCGCCTTCTTCACTGTCATCCTCTCTGGGATAGAGGTCCTCTTCCATGGAACCTGGGAAGGAGGCTGGAGCAGGAGGTGCCCACACATTTCTATGCTTTGGTGGAATGGGAATCCCAGGGGCCTGTTGTTGTGCCCCTACTGTAATCCCTTGGGCATAAACACTGCTTATTAGGTTCTGTAGATCCTGAGGCATGCTCTGCCATGTATCAAACGAGCTCCTCAGACCCACAGCAGAAGGTGTAAAGGTGGCTGTGGGCTGGTTATGCTGAGCACCCGTGTTGCTGGCCACGGGCAAGGTATATTGGGGTCCTGAAGACAATAGGGGGCGTTCAGGCGACCAATCACGTTCCGTTGCCGAGCCTACAACCCCAGCAATGCCTAGCAAGGGGGAGGCCAGGGGGGGCGTGGGCCCCCGAAGATAATTAGGCTGGGCCTGAGGCGCTGGTGGCTGTTTCTGGGCCATTTCTAGCTGCCTCTCCAGTGCACGTATCCTCTTCTCAGCCTCCTTAAGTGAGGCGGTCTGAGAGGATTTAGTCTTGGCCTTTTCAGAAGAAGGCTTGTCCTTGGGGGTAGTGGGCCTGATGGAGGTGGCCCCCTCCTCCCCCAAATGGGCCGAATTATCTGTCATATTTGATCACTCACGGTTGTATACAGACGATAAGGCCGATCGCAAACGCAGCTAACAAAGCAATGAGGTTGTGTCCTCAATGCGGCTGCGTGTTACTAGGCAAAAGGGGGGGGGAGTTTGCCTCGGAGCGTTCCTCGCTCCTCTCACCCCCAGCGATTTGACTGCAATCGGCCAAACAAAATGGCCGCCGCGCCGTTGCCTTGCCAACCGGCGGGAAACCTAACAGCCGCTCCCGCCCTTTTGTACCCGAAGGCTGGCTCTGACGCCGTTTTGGCGTTTATGCAGGGATCCGTTGTTAACATTCCCCCTCTTTCCTTGGGGCTTGCCCTGCTGTTAAAGCCGCAGCCTTCCCATGGTCGCCAGATCTTCGGCTATGGTAATATTCGCCGGGCGGGGCAGGCCCTTTCCGGCGGCAACCGTCTCCCATCCCAGGTGCGACCTCGGGGGTCGGGAACCTGGTCGCCCTATAAACTTAATGCCCCCCCCCACGGCTGCGCTCAGCTTCCCGTGAGCGTCAATGCCATGGAACAAGGGGGGGGCAGGGCATAACAGTCAGACGGACAGAACCCTCGGAGGGTCTGATCCGTCGCTGTAAAGGAGAAGCCAATCCAATACAAGGAAAGACCTGCAAACAAAGAAAAAGAATATAGAAAAGCATTAGTGAACAGAGAAAAACAATTACAAAGGTATTTAATCATCTATTACTACTAATACTTATGAGGAGAAACTCAAAAAATGTCCCATTACTGCGACTGAGTTTTGATGACTGGTAGGCTAGGGGGCGGTACCTGCATAATGTTTAAATTAAAACTCAGTCCCTCCAATGAGACTGGAGAATTACCCACGTTGGACTCTCCTTGCAAGTGCATTGGAGAATGATATAATTGGCATAGAGAAATTTCCAAGAAATAGTTTCAGGGAGTTCATGAAGTTATTATTTTTTTTAAAGGCACTTGGGGAAAAGGAATCCTCAATCTGAGTGTTGTTTTGGCAGTTCTTTGTTAGCAAAAACTTCAGAAGAGAAGGATTTAGGGGTAGAGATTTCTGACAGTCTCAAAATGGGTGAACAGGGAGCAGTAAAGGACCATGACATAACATCTTGATGTATAAGAGCAACAGAGCAACTTTTTAAATTTTTGCCTGTAAAAGAGGCAATGGCAAGACACTGTAACAAGCCAAACTAAAGGTTTTCAGAGGTGAGCAACTGTCTTTACCTAGAAGAAAAACTTTAATTGCAGATGCCAAGTTCAGGTCTCTTTGCCACATGGTCAGTCACCTTCACACTTAAAACCACTTTGTCTCTGCCACTGCTAGAGTAACTAAACCGAACTGCAAATAGAATATGGAAATGCTGCTTTAAATGTCTTTTACTCTCAGATATTTCAGATTCATTTTATAAAACAGCATAAATTATAACTCACTGCTTTAGGTTTTCTACTTAAAAAGTATTGAAATATAGAGAAAGGCAATATACAAACAAACAAACAAAAACAACAACAAGAATAGTAATAATACAATAAGTTACTGGTATATATTAAATTGATGGGCTGGATAAATCCTCACTTTTCCTCAACCATGACATTTTATACCTGGCATTCCAAACAACTGAGTGAAATGAAAGCAGATTTTTCTTTTGTAATGTTCTAATAAAACACTCATTACTACATATCTCATCCTTATAGTGGATAAAATCTTAAGTCTAAAAACAAAGTATTACAACACATAAATACACAATAATTGTAAAGTATTATACTTACATACATATATAAAACAATAAAAATGAAAATAATTATAAGGTAACGGAAAAGGAGAAGAAAAATGGAAGCAAAAACAGTAACTTTTTAACATTTGCACAGAGGGCCTGAGCAAATAAACAATTCACAAATTTCAGGGAAGAATTTTTCAAAAGCTAGAAGGTCAAGCCAACACAAAGCAAATCTACCTGTGAGCAGCATTCTG